>NC_058136.1:10836164-10855778 GCF_016433145.1 Gracilinanus agilis | reverse complement strand
AGAGAGAGAGAGAGAGAGAGAGAGAGAGAGAGAGAGAGAGAGAGAGACAGACAGACAGACAGACAGACAGACAGACAGTCAGACAGAGAGAGAGGTAGGTAGGTAAATAAAAATATAGATACCCATATATGCACATATATGTATATATACACACACACAACATATACATATATACACATATATGGGGATACCTTTATGCCTTACAGACTTCAGAAATTCTGTAGGGTACCAATGGAGCCTTTAATACTCATCTCTACAGATGGTTTCCATTTGGAACTGCCATCCTGTATTTCTTTTAATGATAGTGTCATGTTTGTGTGGGGCTTAAAACACAATGGTAAGAGATGGGAGCTAGAGGCATTGTGGTATAGAGGGAAGAGTAGACCCTTACTTTGCTACTTATGACCTGGGTGAATTTTGGAAAATCACTTTTTCTCTGGGCTGCAGTTTCTTCAGCTGTAACATGAGAAAGTTGGGCATCTGACATTTATTGTGAAGCACTTTTTGTTACTCATAGCATCTGAACCTTACAAAAACTCTGTACCGTGTATACTATGAGGATTCTTAGTGCATTCATTTTGATGACAATGTAGCTGAGGCCCAGAAAGATTTAACGACTAGCCTATGACCCTCCTCCTCTGGAGTATTAGAGCCAGGATTCAAATGCAAGTCCTCCTGCCTCCAAGTTCAGTACGCTTATCTACAGTGCTGCCTAAGCAGCTTCCCACACTAAATCAAGGGCTGTGTTACCCTGTTTAAATGTAGTTTGGTACCACAATTCTGAGTAATTTTTCTTCTTAAAATATCTTTACTATTTTCAAATTCATATGCTTATGGGAAATGTTAAAGTGTGATTAGGGCAGTCATTTGAAAAACTGTCATTTAACCTACTGGATCTCAATTTCTCCATTTTAAAAGACAGGTTAACAATAATTGGTACCAAGTATGAGAGGAAAAGATTATTATGTTAATCTTGGGATGTCCATTCACTTTTCTGCCAGTATAGCTTGAAAATATGTAAAGAGAGTAATACAAAACACATTTTGTTTTTACTAAGAGGAGTTTGGAAGAAATGTGTATAAAGGTCGTTTTGATCTTTAGCTCCAGTCAACCCTGAAAGTAGCAATTCTCCTTATACCATTCCTAGTGCAATGAAATTTTCACAGAACTCCAATTGGAGGGGCCTACTGAGACACAGGCCAATATTTAGCAAAATAAATAATGACCCAGTTAATCATTCTATCATTTTATATGCTGTTGCTCAGCAGCAAATGAAGCTTACTTTACCCTGCAGTTAAGAATATCATCTCACATAGCATGTTGAGTTGGCACTCCTCTCTTTTCTGAAAGATTTTAACAATTTTTTCAACTGAAAATGGTTATCCATAGATAAGCAGAATTCTGCCATCTTCCTTCTTATTTTCATCCAGCCATTACATGATTGTATTTGCTTGCAACAAAAATTGAAATTATGGGTAGCTTATTTTCCTTGATTTTTTTTAGCTGAGGGAATGATGCCCAAGAGAGTCATCCTAAAAAACTGATAGTGACCTCTATTTGAGGATCAGGTATTTCCAGAAATAGGACAAGCTTCATCTGCTTGGGTAGCCAACATTCATCAGCACTGAGCTAAAGAAAATATTTCCCAATGGGAGGGAAGTTTTGACCAGGTACTCATCATCAGCTCTTGGTGTCTTTAGATTTGTAATCCTGTTAAATTAGTTTCTCTGTCTTCAAGACATTAGTCTGCCATGCAAGGACTTCTTCCTCTTAAAGAATGATGCACACTTTGCTTTCATTCCTAACATATGAATTCCACAGCACCAGAAATTTCAGATTCTCTTCTTTCTTTAAGGAAACAGACATTATTGAGCATCTGGAAAGAATCGTCTGAGAACAATTTTAGTTACACTGTCATATTCAGTTCGAGGACAGGGTTGGATCACTCATGATGCTGCAGAGATTGAACCAGATTCTTTTCTTCCTTCCTGCTAGGTGTTAGAGGCCCTCAAGAACCTGCCCATGGTCTTAAGTCTCTCACATCAATAAAGTCACAGGTTTCTTATAGACCCATCTTGTTATCCACATTGATAAAGGGTACTTTGTCAGTCCAAATTCTTCAAAGTTTTTCTCCTTTTCAGAAGTTGGTAGAATGGCAATATTTTCAATGAAAAAAAATTCTCTAGAGACAAGAGTGAAGTTTAGTGACATCTACCATGATGATAAGAATTCTATACCAAGCACTACCCTTATTCTTGCTGTCAAGCAATAAGACAAAGGAATCCAGTTTTTAAAAAAGGAACATTCATTTTAAGTTGTTCTGAAGTTTAAGAATAAAAATACTCAAAGGCATTCCATCTGGTTCTGTTTAGTTTTCTCCATTTGCTCAATGAATATGGCTTTGGATTCTGACAGGAGATTCAGATATGAATTCACTGTCTTGGAAGTGGCCGGTATTACTTGCTGTTCCCCCACCCCTAAGACTGTGATCTGACAAATTGTCTATCTGGTTTGTTCAGGTTTTATATCCAGTTCAGTCAAAGTGAACATTTATACACACTTCATACTATGTTCCTAATGTTTCTTTTAAGTTTTAATCACCATTGAAATTAACTTGGATTTCTAGAGGCCTTTTTCATCTTTCTAACATTAAAAGTAACACACTCTCAATTCAACAAATGTTTATGGGCATTTGACTTGTGCAGAGCATTTTGAGAAGCACTGGGGGAGATGGTTCAAATATCCTTGGTATTTACATTTGTTTGCGAGAGTACTTTCACCCCTTATTAGATGTTTTTTTGTGAAATTAAGCTTTCTCATTACAGTTAGACTAGATTTGAGATTTTAGGCATGCACCTTCCCTCCAAGTTTTTGTCATTTTCCTTTTCTGTCATGACAGCCAATGTGAGAAGTGTGGGGCGGTACCTCAGTTATGTTTTGATTTGCATTTCTCTACTTAATAGTGATTTAGAGCATTTGTTCACAAAACTATAGATAGCTTTGATTACTTCATCTGAAAACTGCCTTTTTATATCCTTTGATGGTTTATCAACTGGAGAATAACCTGTGTTCTTATACATTTGATACATTACTCTTTCTATTTGAGAAACTTAAACTTTTATTAGAGAAACTTGTACATTTTTTTCATTGCTATGATTAGTATGTATTACCTTTCATCCTATATTCCTTTTGTTTATCCTATTCTTTCTCTTCTGCCCATACACAAAAATGTTTTGTTTCTAACTACTGCCTCCCCCAGTTTGCCCTCCCTCCCTTCTCTTACCTTCTACCTTCTCTTCTCCCTCTCCCTTCCTACTTTCCTTTAGTGTAAGATAAATTTCTATACCCAAATGAGTATGTAAGTTCTTCCCTCTTTGAGCCAATTCCATTGAGAGTAATGTTCAAGCACTCCCCTCCCCATTTCTTCCAATTATCCTTCCAATATAAAAGCTCTTTTGTGCCTCTTTTGTGTGAGATAATTAACCCAATGATAACTCTCCCTTTACCCTTCTCCCAGTGTATTACTTTTTTACCCCTCAGTTTTATTTTTTTAGATCTCATCCCATTATTTTCAACTGACATCCTTATCCTCTATCTATGTATACTCCTCCTAAGTGCCCTAATAATAAAATTTTTATGAGTTAAAAATATCGTCTTTCTTTATGCAGATGTTAACAGTTTAACCTTATTGAATCCTTTATAATTTCTCTTTGCTGTTTACCATTTTATGGTAAACATATCTTGAGACCTGTGGTTGAGAGTCAAATTTTCTATTCAACTTTGGTCTTTTCATTGGAAATGCTTAAAAATCCTCTATTTCATTGAATACTCATTTCCCCCACTGAAGGATTATACTTAGTTTTGCTGGGTATGTGATTTTTGGTTGGAATTCTAGCCCCTTTCCCCTCTGAAATACAATATTCTAGGCACTCTGATACTTTAATATAGATACTTGTTATCTTGTGTTATCCTGACTGTGGTTTCACAATATTTGAATTGTTTCTTTTTGGCTGCTTTCAATAATTTCTCCTTGACCTGGGAGTTCTGGACTTTGGCTACAATATTGCTGATAGTTTTCATTTGTGGATTTTTAAAATCTGAAAATAATTAATTAATTAGAAATATTTTCCCATGGTTACATGATTCATGTTCTTTCCCTTCCTTCCTCCCCCCTCCCATAGCCAACGAGCAATTCCACTGGGTTTTACATGTGTTATTGATCAAGACCTATTTCCATATTACTAATATTTGCATTAGGGTGATCACTTAGAGTCTACATCCCCAATCATATCCCCATAGACCCATGTGATTATGCAATTGTTTTTCTTCTGTGTTTCTACTATTGTGGATTTCTTTCAGGAGGTGATTGGTGGATTTTTTCCCCATTTCTGTTTTACTGTCTGGTTCTAGACTAACAGGGCAGTCTCCTTGATAATTTCTTTAAAAATTTCTTGAAAAATGATGTCTCAGTTCTTTTTTTGATCATTGTTTCAGGTAGACCAATAATTCTTAAATTTTCTCTGATGGATTTATTTCCCAAGTCAATTGTCTTCCCAGTGAGATATTTTGTATTTTCTTCTACATTTTCTTTCTTTTATTGGTTCTTGATATTTCATGGAATCATTAGCTTCCAGTTGCCCACTTTTAATTTTTCAGAAATTATTTTCTTCAATGAGTTTTTCCACTTCACTCTCCATGTGGCCAGTTCTGTTGTTATGGTATTCTTCTCTTCATTGTATTTTACGCCTTGTTAACAACTATCATATTCTATTTTTAAGATATTATCTCATTCAGTATTTTTATGTCTCCTTTACCAAGAGTGTGACTCTTTTTTATCATTTTCCTGCATCACTCTCATTTCTTTTTTCTAACTTTTCTTCTACCTCTCTTATTTAATTTTAAAAATCCTTTTTGAGCTCTTCTATTAATTTTTCTTGGAGGCTTTGGATGCAGCAGTATTGACTTTGTTGTCTACTTCTGAATTTGTGTTTTAGTCTTCCCTATCATCAAAAGAACTTTCTGTGTTGAGTTTCTTTTTTGTTGTTGTTTGTTTTGTTGGGTTCTTATTGTTTGCTCTTATTTTTCTAGCCTTTTTCTTGACTTTTATCTCTTAAAAAACTGTTATATTACTGTGGTGAAGGAGACACTGTCTCATCCTTCAAATTCTATATGCAGCTGCTTTCAGATTCATAGATCTTAAGATCTATATGTTTTCAATTTTTTCTAGGTGGTATGATCAAAGGAGAGGTGTGTTTACTCTTCTCTTGGCCAATGCTTTGTCAATACTCCTCTTCTCCAATCTGGAAACACAACCCAGCACTGTGACTCAGGACTGTAACCTGGATCTGCATATGGGCAATATAACAGAGTCTGACTCTCAGATACAGCAAAAAGGACTCCTAAAATCTCCATTTGATTAATTGTCTGACCCCATTAGCATGTGTTGGTTGAGAGTTCAGGATGCTATTGCCTCTGATTCAGCCTCCCCCAAGACTTGTGCTGTCTTGCTGAGGTGTGGCCTGCCTTGGTGTGGCTATCCATGCTCCAGTCCTACCCCAGGGTGACATATTGCTCCCACCAACCCTCTTAAGTTGTCTTGAGCTGAAAAATTGTTTCACCTCATCTTTTCATGTTCTGCTGCAGAATTCATTTTAAGACGTTATATAAAATTTGCTTGGTGTGTAATTTGGGAGAGATCAGGGGAGGCCCTATTTCTTCTTCAACATCATGGCTCTTCCCTAACCACCCCAATTTAATTTTTAAATTAATGCTTTCTTGATGCTTATTTTTAACGTCAGCATCTTTTACTAGTGATCTTCCCTGAAGATCTGGGTCAAGGGAGGGAGTTAGAGTTCCTGTCAGTATTCAGACACTTCCCTTTACTGCTAGGGCTTGTCATGGCAGAAACATATGGAAGTTTCTTGTGCTTTCAACTGTATGTCCACACATAAGATTTCTTGCACCCCAGGTCTTTTAGATAAAGAAGGGAGAGTTACTGGGCCGCGCTTTCCTCAGAATTACCTCTCTAGCATTACATGTATAACCGTTAGGGAATTCTAGGATTCAAGCCAGACAAAGAAGGGCCTGCCTAAGCAATATCAGGCTATTGGAGACAGGAAAAGAAAGCAAGGGAAGGTACCTACTACATGCCTGGTACTGTGTTAAGTGCTTTTCAAATATTATTTCCTTTGATCTTCAGAACAACCCTGGGAGATAGGTGCTCTTATTGCCCTTATTTTACAGTTAAAAAATGGGAAGAGGAGACAAGATGGTGGAGGAAAGGCAGCAACTCTCATATATTTCCAGAAATTAACCTCTACACAACTTTAAAATAATGCTTCAAAATGAAATTGTGGAGCAGAGGAACCCACAAAAGATGAAGCAAAACACTTCCTATCAAAAGACAACTTAGAAGGTTGGCAAAAAAGATCTGTTGAACTGGGTTGAGAGGGGAGCGTGGGCCATGCTGTGACAGGTCCTCCTCTTGGCAAGCCTGGAGTAGGCCTTGGGGAGCAGCTCTTGGATCTCTGAGCCCACAATTGGTAAGGGGTCTGACAGCTGGTCAGAAGACTATTATAGGGTTCCTTTTTGGACTCAAGATTGTTGCATTGCCCATAGGCAGATCTGAACCCCCCAGAACTAGCTCTGAAAAAAGCAGTACAAAACACATGAATCTTTGGATAATGCTTCCTCTGTCCCTGGAACAGAGTCCAACTTTAACATAGGTTAAAAGGCAAGAAAGAGGCTTGAAAAATGAGCAAACAACAACAACAAAAAAGAAAATTAAAGCAGATGGGGACTGAAAGACTCCTCTAGAATCACACAGCTGGGAAATGTTTGAGGCTGAACTCCTGTCATTTTGACTCCAGGCCCAGTGCTCTATCCACTGCATCATGTAACTGCCTCTAAAAAGATCATGGAATGCATTCTTTTGGTGAAAGCAAAGAGAATTCCATGGTAGGACTAGTCTCTATGAAGAAACAGATTTTGTATATATCCTCTGAAGCTGGAAACACTGTAGGGAATTAAAATTATGATGGAAAAAAACAACAACTTAGACTTGTACTTCACTTACAATTAATTTTTTAGTAATCTGCCTGAAAGGAGGTTATTCTCTATGAACCCCAAATTTGTTTTCCTTGTGAGAGGAGCCCGATTCCTTAGAAATATTAACATAAATCTTAAAATCTGTATGAGTAAGTGAAGTAAAAGTGATATAACAGGATATCAGAAATGTTGTCTCTATAGTAACCCCAAGATCATTTCCATGCTGAAGATAGTCCAGTCACAGGAAAGCAATATGAATCAGGAAGATTGTAGATAGAGTACTAGCAGGAAGATGGGACTAAGCAGAAAAAAAGCATAGAATTACATAGATGGCTTATGAGTCACTGTGAGTCTTGAACGTGCAGTTTGCATTTTTTATTGGGTAAAATTGAAAGATGTCTTTTTTCCTAACATATACATTATGCCTCGAGTACCACAGAACCTGGAAGCACCGAGATGCAATAATTACGGTAATTACTTGCTCATAGACATGCAAATAATATCCATTATACCAGCAGCGTCAAACTCAGATAGAAATGGAGACCGCTAAAGTGTGCATAAGGATCCCTGTGGACTACACAGCACCTTAGAAAACCACATATCAACACTACCTATATTCTATTGTATTGTTACTCCATTTGTTAAATACATTGTGGATCTATTTGAATCCAGTTTCTGCCAACTAGGCTGGCAATTTGTTTGACTACTCTGCTGCCTCTATCCACCTATGGATCAGAAAACCTTAGCCTGTAAACCAGAGTATAGATGATAGCATGGGACATACTTAGTTGGCAGGAGATTTTTTTCAAATTCAAATACTGAATAAAATGCTTTTTATGTTTAGCAAAGTATAAGCATAGTGCAGTATTTGGTGCTTTTGATTCTCAAGTAAGCATACTGGCTTACAGCTAATGATGATTTTTACATGGTCCACTAGCCACCATTCTTAGCTTGTAGGCTGCCAGGTTTGGCCCACAGGCAATAGTTTGCTCTCCCCTACTCTTTTCTTTTTAGCCAGTGAGATGATTAGAAAGATGTGATCTCCTGTGGAATATCATTTGCAAAAGCCTACCAATTCCCTTCTGACATTTCATCCTGTATCATCTTGACGTGTATGTGCACATGAGATGTATCAAACGCAGCTCAATGTTCCCAAACCAGATTAAAATGTAATTGAGAAATAGTTAACAAAATAAATAAGAATATACTAGAATGTAGATATTTTTAATATGTGGTTTTCTAAATCAGTATGTGACTCACAAGAATCCTTCTACATGGTTTAGTGGCCCCCTTTTCCATTGGAGTTTGAAAACACTAGTGCATATTATTCTCATTAATGTATGTGTGTGTGTGTGTGTGTGTGTATGTGTGTGTGAATGTGAGAAAGCAAGCATTTGAGCCAAGTTATTGATGGTCTGTTGGTTGCCTTTTTCGGTAGTAAGTCCAATATTTCCCGCCTCCCTCCCCCCCATTGCTTTTGTAAAATTCCTTCTTTTCTGTACCCTGGGAATCAAGCATGGAAGCCAATGTCTGCCATCTCAGGTACCTAAGAAGCAGAACATGATCAGTCTCTTAAGCTAAGGAGTTCTGAGCGCAGTGGGATAAACTGATTGGCTAAATGCACTAAGCTCTGTACCTGTAAGATAAGCCCCTAGGGAACAGGTGTCCACTAAGTTTCCAAAAGAAGAACCCATTTTAGTAAGCATGCAGGTCAAAGCTCCAGTGCTGATCAGTTGGGACCAGGTCCATGAATAATCCTGAACTTCTAGCTGAGGTGGGATAGGGAAAATCACTTTTCTAAAAATGAATTAATTATTTGATTGATAGATTAAAAAAATATATGTGTGTATCAATGTATGTATATACAAATATATATACATATAACTGTATATATACATATCAATACACACACATACATTTATATATGTATACATAAATATATATGTATCTCAAAAGAATCATTCCCTCATCATCACTGAATTGCAACCCAACATGGACCTCTTTTCTTTGTACTTGGTTTAGACTAGCTACTATCTACTATTTCTTTTATCCCTTTCCTCTGGCAGTAAAATCAAAACCATTAAGTAGAATTTACCCGTTGGGGTTCCATTGCCCTCTCTGGTAAAAAAAAGTTTGTTTTAAAAATCATTAGAAAGGCAGCTAGGTAACACAGTGGATAGTGTGCCAGACCTGGAGTTGGGAGGACCTGGGTTCAAATCTGGTCTCAAACTCTTCTTAGATGAATGACTCTGGGCAAGTCACTTCACTTCAATTGCCAAGCCCTTATCTCTCCTCCGCCTTCCATTTTAAGACAGAAGGTAAAGGTTTAAACAAAATTTTAAAATGAAAATAGAATTCTTTTCCATTTTTGTCAGTTGTTCTCCTTCTAATTTAATTGATAAATACTTTTGCAATGATTTTATTTAGTTGAATCTCTTGCCAACTTGAAAAAATCTCTTTCCCTTTTATTCTTTATAACCTTTCACTCTCCTTTCCCATACAATTCTATAACTAGTTCCTATTTTAAGCTCATGTTGCTCTCTCCTTACCTCTCATTTTCTCTTCTCTTCTCTTCCCTATCTCTTGGCATAGAGGATCTCTGTGCTAATTGTAGTGGTTTCTAGGCTTTGTTTTGGTTTCTTTATGGAATACTATTTACATTAAAGTTCTGTATTAAATTATTATAATCAGTATTAAAATTAAAGGGCAGCTAGATTGCTCAGTGAGTAGAGTGCTAGGCCTGAAGTCAAGAAGACCTGAGTTCAAAAGTGATCTCAGGCACGTACTATCTGTGCAAGCCTGGGCAGGCCACTTAACCTCAGTTTGCCTTAATCTGTTGGAGAAGGAAATGGCAAACAACTCCAATACTTTGCCAAGAAAATCCCATGTTTTATGTTGCATGGGGTCACAAAGAAATTCATCCCAGTGGCTGAAGAGAGGATGGATTGGAGTGAGGAAGCACTTGAAATAGTCAAATCCATTGGCAGGATAGTAGACTATAATAATAGGCCAGGCCTGTGGTGATAAGGGCCTGCACTAAAGTAATGTCAGTGTTAGAGGAGATAAGGGGACATATAGAAGAGATATTTCAAAGGTAAATTCGACAGGCTTTGACATCAGGGATAAGGGATAGTGTGGTGTCAGTCCAGGATAGTGGCTAAACTATGAGCCTGAGAGACTGGGAGGGTGGTATTGCTCTTTCCAATAACAGGGAAGATAAAAATGGGGAGAGAATGTTGGGAAAAAGATAATGATTTTCATTTTGGACATGTTTAGTTTAAGATGTCTGTCGGACATGTAGTTTGAAATATATGAAGGCATTTGGAGTTGAGAGATTGAAACTCATAGAAAAGTTGGGGCAGGGTGGGTTGATCTTAGAATGATCAGCATAGAGATGGTTATTAAATCCACGGAAACTGAAGAGATCACCAAGTAGTAGAGGGAGAAGAAAAGATGGTCCAGGCTAGAAGCATGAGATGCACCTACGGTTAGTTTTATGATCTGGAAGAGATTCCAGCAAAGGAGATCAAGGAGAAGGGGCCTGATAGTTAGGAGAAGAATTAGAGTAGAATGGTGTCTTGAAAATCCAGAGGAAAGAGAATATCAAGGAGATGTGAGTGATCAACAGTGTCAAAGACTGGAGAGGTTGAGGAGAATGAAGACTTAAAAAAAGGATTTGCCCTTTCCTCTACTTGTTTTTTCAGCATCACTACCTTGTTTAATTTAACTTGGAGTTATTTTTGTTTTATGACATGCTTTCTTTTCATTTTATTCTTATAGTTTTATTTTCTGATTTTTGCTTTACCTAAATCTGCTCAGATAGATGATTTAAGTATAACTCATACCAATAGTGAGTCATATTTCATCTGCTAAAACATCATTTCATTTAAAAATGATGTTTGGTCCACACTGTTTCTGGCTTGTTCTGATGATTTTCTCAAAGAACGTTTTTATGGTATCTAGGCATGAAATTTCTGGGAAATTGCTCTGCTGTTACTTTCTCTTATTCCTTACTCGTGAACTGTATTTTCTGAGATATCATTCACCATCCTTGGTTACACTCTCATCTGTATTAAAGTCACTGAGTATCAAATTATATGATGATTTTGAATATTAAAGTTCATATAGCCTCCAATATTTTATTCTTACTATGTGTGCTCATCTACATACATAAACATATATGTGAGAATTCATTAGATGTTATGCTTAGATCTATGTCTTAGCTTCCATTACATTTTCTGTAAATGTCTAGGGAAAAGGATACAAATGGTCTGACTTTGCTCCAATAGCCATATGGCAAAGGCCTCAATGGAGTTTTAAAAAATATTTATTGGTGATCTTTAAAAAAATCACTATAGTTTCCCCCTATATCTCTTTCCCTCCTTCTCCTAGAGAGTCATCATGTATAATACAGAGTAGATCTTTTCATACTTCTCAATGTTCATCATACTCATCATCTCTTATAGCATAGCAATTTTATATTATATTCATATACGATAATATGTTTAGGCATTTCCCTTTCAGTGAACATCTACTTTATTTCCAATTTTTTCCTGTCACAAAAGTGATGCTATGAATAGTTTGGTGTATATGGAGATTTTCTTCTTATTAATGGCCTACTTGGATGTTAGCCTAGTAATAGAATCTCTGGATCAAAGAGAATGAACATTTTAGTCATTTTATTTGCCTCATTTGAGATTCCTTTGAAAATAATTGTCCTGATTTGAAGCTCCACCAACAATGTTTTCTTGTGCTTGTATTCCCATGATCCCTCCTACATTTTGTATTCCCATCTTTTACCATATTTTTTCATTTGCCCGGGTATATGGTGAAACCGCATGGTTGATTTTCATTTCATTTTTTTATTCTTTCAGGTAGTTGTTAATACCTTGCAATTCTTTTGAGAATTATTTCTTCATATCCTTTGACTTCCGTTTTTTTAATTGGTGAATGACTTTTGGTTTTATATATTTCAATTAGTTGTATGTATGTCTTGAATACAATGACCTTATCAGAGAAGTATAATATAAAGATGTTTTTCCTATTCTTTTTCTTTTCTTTGGGCACTAATTTTGCTTGTCTAAAAGTCTCTCACTTTCACTACTTAATCATTTGTAATTGCCTATATTTATTCCTCATTTGCCCATACCTCTGATAGATTTACTTCTCTTCTGATTTTTATAGTATGAACTTTCATATCAGGATCGCACAGCTATTTAAAACAAATTTGGTATGTTTTGCATGATAAATACAAGTATAACCCAGATTTAATTGATTTCCAGCTCTGGGAGGGGAGAGGGAAGAAAGGAGAGAGACAATTTGACATATGACTTCAGAAAACTTATGTGGAAACTTGTTATTCAAACAAACAAACAAACAAACAAATAAATAGAATGTATTGTGGAATGTAGCAAAAGACATTGGTGTAGGCCTCATTTCTACCAGATTGCTTTCTGGTTTCCCAACATTATTTTTATTTATTTTATTTTATTTATTTTATAGGAACTTCTATCCTTAATAATTCCTGATGTCCATTTCATCACACACCTAGTTGTTAAGTTCCATTGTTTCTAATTCTCCCTTGTCAAGTCTTTTCCATCGATCTCGATTTTTTAAGCAGTATGAGAAGGTGGTGATGGCTGCTGCTTTATAGTATAGTTTGACATCTGGAAGGGCCATTTCCCCGCATTCCCTATTTGGTGCCTTTATCTAATGATTTTGAAACCTACTTTCCCCCCCTAATTTTGTTAACTAGATTTTAAGCTCATTTTTTCTATGTTGCAAGGTGTACAGATGGTGTCTATATCCTTTAAATTATGGTGTGCTAGGTAGAGGAGCAAAGGCTTGGTTACCCCAACTTAGTTAGGGGTCTGCATTGAATAAAAAATTTCAGTGTTTTGGAAATCAACTAATCATAATTTTCAATGGATTTCACCTTTTTAAAAAAAATTCCTGCATTGTGCATTGATGAGAAAAGTAGCAAAAAAAACCCAAGCTGAAATTCAGAGATTCATCCAAGAAACCAGCTCTAAGGAGATGGGTTGGAATTAGTGCATTAGTTGTGTGCACTGCCAGGAATATGGTGGAGTGTTCAGATGAAAATCTGTCTGTCTGTCTGTCTGTCTGTCTGTCTCTCTCTCTCTCTCTCTCTCACACACACACACACACACACACACACACACACACACACACACACACACAAAAGGTATAAGGTATGAGTAAGTATGGATAATGTTTGGTGCCTGTGATACCTGTGGTATTGAAAATATTGGATCACTTTATTTTGATTGTCACATCCTACCCAACTCAGAATCCTTTAGATGCCTTGGGAATTGGGCCCGCCTTTTATCTCCCTTCTTGTGAACATTCTGGCCTCAGGATATTCTAAACAAAAGTCTTAATGATAACAGGCGGGAAATATGCTATGTGATGTCTTTCTAGAAATTAAGTTAAAGCATCTGAAATGTATAATATGGCAATGGAAAAATGTTCACTTCACTAAAAAGAGTGCTTTTAACTTGCAACCTGTAAACAATGCATATATTCCAAATGAGGTGCATTTATACACTCTCACGATTCTCAGATCTCCCAAAGTCTACTTACTGTTTATTCAACTCTAGTGGAGTGAAGAACTATCGTTTCATTAAATGTGCCAGAGAGATGCAGACCTTTGTCAATCATAAATGATCTGAATATTCTTTAGTTCTGTAATTTTGATTGGGGGAAAAGAATATCTATTGTTCTTAACCCAGGTAACTTGCTGCCATCTTATCATATTTCTTCGTATAGCAATTTGTGGCATTTATTATGACAAAAACAATTGACTATAAATCAAACTTGTTTCAATAACACCCTGAAAATTTTCTCAGTTGTGATGCAGAGAGAACAAACTGCCTTTATTATAGAGGTTCTAAATGGAGAAGCTAAAATTAGTTGCATGGATGAAAATTTATTCTAAAGCACTGAGTACACATTTGAGTGACTCTTTTGATGGCTAGGCATTGACTGCATGCATGATTTGTTGGGGCTGTTATAGTATTCACAAGAAAAAAAATTACATCTTGCCATTTGAAAAGTTAGCTTGTGACTCAGAGCTGAAGAAAATTCTATATAAAGTGATGAATCTCCAGTCGGAAAACATTTCACTGAATTGTCTTACGGTATAGGACGAAGAGTCCTGGGTTTCAAGAAAGAAAAACCTGGGTTTGGTTCAAATTTGATATCTCCTGCCCGGGCCATCAGTCAGCTAGCATTTAAGCACCTACAATCTACTTGCCAGACACTGTGCTAAGCTCTGGGCATATAAAGAAAGGCAATAGATAGCCCCTGCTCTCAAGGAGCTGAGAGTGCAAGGAGATGGCCAAATTGAGGGCTAGAGATAATATCAGAGGGAAGGCACAAGGAAGACTGCGAAAGGCTCTTGTAGAATGTAGGATTTGAGCCGAGACTTAAAAGAAGCCAGAGAAAGGCACCAGGAGAGAAGGGATTCCAGGAGGCGGGGATGGCTAGTGAAAACCTTTAGTCAGGAGATGGAGTTCTGTGTGTGAGCAACAGTAAGGAAGATAGTGCCATTGGACTTCAGAATTCGTGATACTATTTTCTTTTACACCAGTGGTTTGCTTTGAGCCAGTATCCCTTATCCCCTCCCTTGATTGACTTCCCTTTCTGCCCCCTTCCTTGTTGTTCACCTCTTTGTTTTTTTTTTAAGGACCAAATGAATTCCCTCCCCCTTCTTCTCCCCTCCCTTTTTTGGCCTCCCCACTCCCCTGTTCCCTTTGGTTTATCCCTTCTGAGTTTCTCAGTAGGGTTAGATAGAGTTTTTTATCCGGATGGATAATAAAGCTACTCTTCCTTCTCTGGGTTGATTACACTGAGAGTAAGGTTTGATTATGCTCTTTTCCTCTCCTTCTTATGATATTATTCAACCCCTCCCCTTCCCATGCCCTCTTTGTGTGTAATAGAATATCTTATTTTTCTTATTTACTCGGATTTTTCTTGGTGTCCCCTACTATTCCCCCCCTCTTTCCCACCCCCCATGTCTTCTTAGACCATTTAGTATCCTGTCCTCTCCCTATGAATTATTCTTCTGGTTGCTATAATAGTGAATATTATAATAGTGTATAGAGTTCACTACAGAGAATTATACATAGCATTTCTCCACCTAGTAATACAGATAATTAGATCTTATTTATGCCCTTAAAGAGTTAAGCTTAAAAGATTATGAGTTTTCTTTCTTTTCCCTCTGTTTCTTATTTACCTTTTCATCTTTCTCTTGATGTTTGTGGTTGAGTGTCAAACTTTCCATTTAGTCCTGGTCTCTTTGGTGCAAAAACTTGGAATTCTTCAATTTTGTTGAATGCCCATACTTTCCCCCTGAAAGTATATAGTCAGTTTTGCTGGGTAGTTGATTTGTTCCTGAAGGCCCAGCTCGCTAGCCTTTCTGAATATTGTATTCCAAGCCTTGCGTTCTTTTAGTGTTGAGGCTGCCTGATCCTGTGTCATCCTTATTGGTGCTCCTTGGTATTTGAATTGTCTCTTTCTGGCTTCTTGTAAGATTTTTTCTTTAACTTGAAAGCTCTTCAATTTCGCTATTATATTTCTGGGTGTTGACTTTTCTGGGTCCAGTGTAGAGGGTGTTCTATGGATCCTTTCAATGTCTATATTGCCCTCTTGTTGTAGAACTTCAGGGCAATTTTGCTGAATAATTTCTTTAAGTATGGAGTCCAAGTTTCTATTAATTTCTGCCTTTTCTGGAAGACCAATGATTCTCAAGTTGTCTCTTCTAGACTGGTTTTCTTGGTCTGTCACTCTCTCATTGAGATATTCCATGTTTCCTTCTATTTTATCAGTCTTTTGACTTTGTTTTATTTGTTCTTGTTGTCTTGAGAGATCATTGGTTTCTAAATGTTCTATTCTAGCCTTTAAGGACTGGTTTTCGGCTTTAATGTTTTGGTTTTCGGCTATAATTTTTTGGTTTTCCTTTTCAATCTGGTCATTTTTGGTCTTCAGTTGACTTGTCTCACTTTCCAATTGCGAAATTTTGCCTTTTAAACTGTTATTTTCTTGCCAGATTTCTTCCATCTTCCTCAGCATTTCATTTTTAAACTCTTCCATAGCTTGTGACCAGCTTTCATTTTTTGGGGGAGGTTTGGATTTTTGTTTTCCCTCCTCTGTTGTCTGGATTTTCTCTGTGTAGAAGTTGTCGAGTGTTCCAGAGTTTCTCTTGATAATCTTTTTCTTCTGGACATCCTTATTGCTGGCCATTGTTAGCCCCGCCCCTTTTCTGCTTTGTCTTTGCACTCAGGGTCTGCCTGGGCCTTGCAAGCTCCGGGGGGGCTCCGGTCTCCTTGTCCTCGGGGTCAGGCCTCCTGGTAGTTCCCGGTCTGCCCCTCTGCCCGAGGTTCCTTCAGCAGTCTTTGGGGCTGCTTCCACTGCCGTGCTGGGTCTGCATAGGGTCCTCACTGGAGGTCCAAGCCTGGGCTGGAGATAGTGATTCAAGCCTAGGGCACTGCCTTTGCCTGTGCAGATGCTCTTAGGGCCCTGCCTTCACCCCTGCAGAAGGTAGTGAAAGTCCGTGGGCTGGAGATCTTTATTCGCACCTGAGGCGATGCCTTCAGTGCTTGGGAAAGGCCCTGTTTTAGGGGCCTTTGTCCTGGCCCGAAGGGGTGCCTTCACCCCGGTGGACCCTCGGGTGCGCGCCCCCAGCCACCTGGGGTCCCTCCTCTTGCTGCACACAGGTACAAGCCCCGGGGCTGCCAGTGATTATCTGGTTGCCCCAGTCCTGTTTTCCCACTTGTGTGAGGTGTGCGGTTTGGGGGGGTGTGCAGTGTGGTGGTGGGGGAGGGGCTTCTTCCTCTCGTGTTTTAGTGAGAGCTGTTTCACCCCTTTATAGCGTGGAAATGCCCCGATTCTGCGTACCTTCAATGCTGCGCCCTGTTGTGGGGTTCCTTCGTTCCTCTGGACTCGTTTTTATTTCCCCTTGAGGAGTCCTGTATGCTTCGGTCAGGAGAGATCGAGCAGCTGCTCCTTACTCTGCAGCCATCTTAACCGGAAGTCCTGGCATGGAATATGGCAGACAGTCTTTTAAAGACCTTTGGGGATAGTTCCAAGTTGCCATCCAGAATGGTTGGATCAATTCACAACTCCACCAGCAATGCATTAATGTCCCAATTTTACCACATCCCCTCTAACATTTATTACTGTCCTTTGCTGTGATTAAAAAAAGAGTGATAAAAGAATGCCTACCCTTTGATCCAGCCATACCATTGCTGGGTTTGTACCACAAAGAGATCATAGATAAACAGACTTGTATGAAAATATTTATAGCTGCGCTTTTTGTGGTGGCAAAAAACTGGAAAAGGAGGGTATGCCCTTCAATTGGGGAATGGCTGAACAAATTGTGGTATGTGCTGGTGATGGAATACTATTGTGCTCAAAGGAATAATAAACTGTAGGAATTCCATGTGAACTGGAAAGACCTCCAGGAACTGATGCAGAGTGAAAGGAGCAGAGCTAGAAGAACATTGAATGTAATGGACTTCTGTACTAGCAGCAATGCAATGACCCAGGACAATTCTGAGGGATTTATGGAAAAGAACGCTACCCACATTCAGAGGAAGAACTACAGGAGAGGAAACACAGAAGAAAAACAACTGCTTGAACACTTAAGTTGATGAGGACATGATTGGGGATGTAGACCTGAAAGGACCACACCAATGCAACTATCAATAATATGTAAATAAGTCTTGATTGATGACACATGGAAATGCAAGTTAGCTATGGGGGGAGGAGTTTGAGGGGTTGAAGGGGAAAGTAAAAACATGAATCATGGAACCATGGAAAATTTTTCTAAAAATAAAAAAATATTAATTAAAAAAATAAGTAATGCTGGCACTGAAAGAAGATAACGTTTTTAGTAGCTCAATGATTAGAATGATCCTAACATGCCTATTGCACACATCAAAATCTACTGGAATTCTGAAGTGTGAATAAACCTGGGATTGAACCTGACTCTTAGGTTAACAAGGAAATTTGTAGGTTCTTGAAATGTTAGAAATAGTGAATTAGGGGCCTTCACACTGATTGGACATGAAAACCGTGGACAAGATATATTCCTTATCTAATGTGACAGGCCCCAGGAATGCCCCAAAATTATGTGTAAACAGCATTATGAAGAATTTGGTTTTTTTCAATCCCTGTGTATTGGTGTGCCAAGTCTGTGGGGTTAGCTGATGCCTTTAGAACACACAGCTAATGAAGAGATCATCCTAGGCATGAGTCATCATTAACCAGTTAAAGGTGTTATTTTCATTGACGTTTTTCCCAGGGACACAGACTGCTCTGCCCTGAACCTCCAAATCTGTAAATGTATGCTCCTGGGCCCAAGGATTGACTAAATCACAAAGGATCAGAACCGATTTCTAGTTACAACAAAACTACTGGAAGTGGGTTTCTTATAGTCTCTTTTTATGTGGATAGCAGGAATTACGTGTGGTGAGAATTCTTCTTGGTTATATAATCATCTAGTCTCTTGCACTGGGTTAAATATTGTTAGGTAAAAATGAATTAAAGAACAACCTCCCCTTTTAAGGTTTAATTTGAGCTACCCAGGTGCCTTTGGCATCCTCCATGGTTTTATATTTCTACACATTTCAAAAAAAGAACAGGCATTCATATTAAAACAGCTTGTTCCCTTCCAAATTGTCCACTGCATCTTTCTCTTCTCTCATCTTGTTTTTTCCCCCTTAATGGAACTTGGCTTTCAGTTGGTACATTAAAGGACTAATCTAAATGTTATTAAGTCATTAATATAAATAGCATTTGTAGCCACTGTGGATGAGAGATTTTCTGTTCAGTGTCTATTTTACTACATTAATGTATGACCTGACATGGAACTAACAATGAGGGCTGAAAATCATATTTACTTCAAATCATTTTGGCTTTAACTCAATTTATTAAGCCTTAGAAATGTAAATTAAGCATATTTATTAGCTACTCAAATCAATATATCAAGATGATGGGGGAAAGTACAGATTTGTATTATAGAACAGTTTCCAACTAACATTTAGATGAATTCATCAAAATGGACTCAGCCCCAGATGTCAAATTTCTATTAAAATGCCCATAAGTTTCATATTTGAGAAGAAGCAACAGCACTTTGGCCAAAACATGTTAAATTCTACCAAAATGGAAATGTTTCATTGCTCCTAGGGGCTTTTGTTGAACTTGAAATGTGTCCAATATAACCCCATTTTAGCCACCCACACAAGTAAATCAGGTCATCTTGCTTTGTTGTTTTCATCCATCTTATACAAGATGATGTTCAGAATCATATTTTTATCAAATCAACATTTTACTGAAGTACATGTTCTCCTTAAAGTTAAACAGCTTCATTTCTCTTATTTGGAGATGAAAAAGCTGGTGGCACAATAGCCTCCCCTGGTCTTTCATTGATAGTTTTTTGTTTTTTTACAATCATGACTGTTTTCAATGGAAATAACAATATCTCTCTCTCTCTCTCTCTCTCTCTCTCTCTCTCTCTCTCTCTCTCTCTCTCTCTCTCTCTCT
>NC_058136.1:10699217-10836135 GCF_016433145.1 Gracilinanus agilis | reverse complement strand
TATCTATCTGTCTGTCTTTCTGTCTGTCTCTCCCTTTTCTCCTCTCCCTCTCTTCCTCCCTCCCTCCATATCTGTCTATCTGTCTGTCTGTCTGTCTGTCTTTCTGTCTGTCTGTCCGTCCATCCATCCATTCATCTATTCATTGTCATTTCCTGTCTACTGTTCGCTAGATACCTGTCCTAGAATGTATTTCCTATTTTTGCCCTGGGTTTAAAAAACTTAGTCATGTGAGTTCATGTCTATATTATAGAAAGTTTGAACTGGAAGCAATATTAAAGGTAGGGTAGGCCAAGTCCCTCTTCTTCCTCTTCTTTCACTTTCTCTTCTTTCTCTTCCTTCTTCTGCTGCTCTGAAAATGCTTTCAATGTGTACAAATACAGTTATCCCTTCCACATCACAGGAGTTAGGGTTGTAGCACCCCCATGATCTGGAAAATCCACATAAAATTTTTGTGTCCTCTCTTCATACCAGAGAAGAAGTCTGATTTTTTTTCTTTTATGGGGTGTATACAGTCCCTTATATGCATTTATGAGTTATTAAATTTTTAAAGATATCTCTGCATTTCTAGCCTTTGTGTGTCATCTCTTGTCATTCATATTCCTTTGGTAAACTTTAACTTTTTACTTACTTTAACTTTAAAAAAAAGAAATTATGCATATTTATGGTATTAAAAGATAAACTATGTTGAAATCATACAATACTATACATATATTTGCTGCCTTTCTGCGTGTCTAAATTCTTTCTGTATCATCTGTGGCTTCCACAAAATTCTCCCAAAATGCCTACTTAATTTCTTATCCTGAGCCATAATCTATATGGGTCTGGCAACACTGGTGAGTGTTTGACATCTCTTCTAGGTGGCTCTAAGACAATTAGTTGTAGAGAGAATGTGCTGACCTACATTCATAAGAAAGTATTTCCTCACCTGGGTGTTCCTATAGTAATGAATTCACAGCTCTATTCCCTATCTTTAGGCCTATCAAAAAGTCTAGGATACATAGAGACCTAGACCGGAAGATAGGTGGATAAAGAATGTATTAAGCATTACTCTATGACAGATATTATGCTAAGTGCTGGACATACAAATACAAGTGAAATAGTCCCTTCCCTCAAGGAGCTTATGTTCTAATGGAGAAAACACTACATAAATGGGTGCTGAAAAGTGGGGTTGGGAGTAAGGAGGGGAAAGGGAGTTACTTGGGGAACATGTATGGTGAAGAGATGGCTGGGAAGTGTCATGGAATCCTGGACCCTGACAGAGCAAAAGCTTTCCTATCGGAAGAAGGGAAATAGGTATGTGTAGTACAAGTTTTCAGTCTGTGGCCATGGTCAGGGA
The DNA here is from genome assembly GCF_016433145.1 of Gracilinanus agilis. Classification (NCBI taxonomy): domain Eukaryota; kingdom Metazoa; phylum Chordata; class Mammalia; order Didelphimorphia; family Didelphidae; genus Gracilinanus; species Gracilinanus agilis. The sequence continues at coordinate 10,834,799 of NC_058136.1, read as the reverse complement.
CTGTAACAGTGGCGATGGGATAGCTAGCTAGGAAGAGGTCCTTCTTTTCCAGTTTTCCCATCTTTTCTACTCCAGCAAGCCATTCTTCTCTATTAATGAAAATCACACCCGTAATTGAATTTTTCCTTATTGCTTTGTTCCTTTACCTGTTGAAAGATGAAAGCATTTCTACTTGATCCTCCCTAACAACCTGAAATGTAGAAAGGAATTCTTTGAAGTCCGTCACCTTCTCCAGCAGGAGGGCTTACGCTTGGGACACATGGTACCGCCATGTAGCCGTGGCAAGAATACCAACATGATACACTCTTTGCAAATCACCACATTATCTCACATTGCATTCTTTTAGCTGTTGAGCTTTTTCAGCCTTGATCTATGACCTCTATCAGCTATATAGATAATGCACATCTTCAAGAATTACTTTAATACAATACTATGTGGGACTTTTGATTTGTTTCAAGAACTCCACATCCTACTCCCCCCCCCCATTTTTGTTCAAGTGATCTATAGTATACTCTGATAATAAAAATGGATTCTGTTTCTCATCCCCTTGATCACTGCCTATGTACTCTTCTCCATACTTTCACTTCATAGCATTATATCCTCCTAGGAAGCAATAATAATAAAAACAATGCTAACCCATCCTACTTGCATTCTGATTCTCCTCCCCATTTACCTATTCTGCTTCTGTTTAAAAAGATATAGTCATCCACAACTATATTAACATAATAAATTTCACCCCATCTATATTCAATGATACCTATGAAGTCAGATTTGTCTCCTTGTATTAGGATATTGAATTGGGTTCCTCTTTTTCCCCCTAAACTTTCAGTTTTTGAATATACATTTGACATGATAAGATACTGGCTTCTTTCTTAGGTTTGTCTCCTGTGAAGCTATGGTTATTTAAAATGCTATTTTCCTTCTTTCACTCTAGCTATTCTCTGGTATCTGATATAGTTGCTATTCATAGGCAGTTTCCTTTCTCTCCCTCTTTGTTTTATTTTCAAGTCCCTTTTGATAAAACTTGTAAGAACCCAAGCAAATACATTTTTATCAGCCTTTGTTGGGTAAAAATCCATCCTTGGCTAGGAGCCCATCAACCCTCTATTAAAAGTTATGGTTTGGAAATACAGATCTTAGACAGTAGCTTTTTAGCCAGCAATTCACTTCTCAAAATATTTCATTTTGCAAAGTTTTTTTTCTATAGCTAACTTTGTAGGATAGTTTCACAGAGTTTCAGAGTTGAGAGGGACTTCCATAGCTTTTGACTGCAAACCATGTCCAGAAATCAATCCTGCCTACAGAACACATTAAAAAATGGTCATCTAGACTTTCCATGATGACAGAGAAATTGATGAAAGGAACCCACTTAGCTCTTTGGTCAGTCCATTCAGTTTTTGGACAACTCTGACTACTGGGCTATTTTTCCATACATCAACCCTAAATTTTATTTTATAACATTTATTGGGCAGCAAGGTGGCACAGCATATAGAGCTTGGAATCTGAAAGACTCATTTTCCTTAGTTCAAATCTGTCCCCATTCACCAGCTGTGTGGCCCTAAGAAGGTCACATAAACCTCTTTGACTTAGTTTCTTTATTTGTAAAATGTACTGGAGACAGAAATGGCTTATCAGTCCAAAATTTTTGCCAGAATGCGGTCCACATGTGGTCTCTAGGAGTGGGACATGACTGAAAAAAGCAAGCAACAATATATACTTATTTCTCATTTTCCAAAAGAAGGCACTGGATATTTAAATTCCCTTTCACTTCTCTAGCTGTGATCTGAAGATGATGATTCCCATTTTCCTTCCATGAGCATACAAGTCTAATCCTTCTTCCTCATGAAAGATGTTCACATATTTGAGCCTTTTCTTTTCCTTCCACTGTTTACAACCCAGTTCCTTAAATAGATGCTTATATTATATAACACTGAGACACACAACTATCCGTGATATCCTAGAGTTTGTCAGTGGTCTTCTTGAAATGTAAAAGCACATATTTTCTGTGAAGCAAAGGGTATTTATTTTCACAAAACAGTTTGATTCTTGCCTCAATTTACATTTGAAGTAATAATGGAAGTGTTGCCAAAATATGTGATATAAGAGCAACATGTGATTTAATTATGGTGGTCATAAAACACAATACAAATGTGTCTGAATGTAGTAGACAAGATGGTATTTGAGCATTCGAGAGGGGATAGTTAACATGAAACTATTAGTCTTTTTTTAGTTATAAGGAAAACTCATGACATGGGTTTGATTTCCTTAAATACTTGCTTATCTCAATTTGGAATTTGATAGCATATAAGAAACAGTAAATATTTAAATGCCCTTTGCATAAATATGCATTTTAACTCATGGTATACATACTATTTATGAACTATTTCCTGACTTTCTGAAAAATAGAAATGAAATAATTAAATTTTCCCTAAATATTGATACCTTCAAACTTTTTTCTTTGGGGGGGGGGAGGAAAGGTCAAGCTGCACTACCCCTCACAGAATAAAACAAAATACCACTGTTAGAGATATTACAGTGTTAATTAAAAGAGAACTATCAAACTTATAGATAATATTTAACAGAAATAATTGTAAATAATTCTTTTTTATTTCTTTGGCTACACTATGAATTTGCTTTTAGAAATTTTCAAAGTGACTTATGTTTGATTGAAAGGCACATGCTGGGTTCAGTAACAGACCTTGTTATTTAGTTTATGGAATAGTGCTCCTAAAAGATTTTTATAAGATTGGCCTTATAAAAATTCAAATTGAATATGCCATTCCATTAATTAAGCAATGCTCTGTTTAATTAGAATTTTTAAAAAGATGATGGATGCCAGATTAGGAGTGGCAGGTGGGAAGATGATGGACTATTCTGCTATTGCTTTACAATAGCTTAATTTTCATATACTCAATTGCCTATTATAAGATCCTAGATCTAAAACTGGAAGGGACCCTGTAGGCCATCTAATCTAAGCCCCTCATTTTTCTGAGGCTCAGAGGTTAGATGACTTGTCCAGTGGCACAGAGGTTATATCAGAAGTAGAATTTGAACCAGGTCCTTTGAGAACTAATCTAGTGTCCTTGTCACTTTCATTGTACTTTGCTTAATGCAAATATGCCAGATTGTACTGTTATGCTTTGTTCTAAAGATTTCTTCTCTCACATTGTGATCTTGTCCATAAAGAACATATTATAGTGATATTCTTAAATTATTCCAAGTGTAAGTTAGTGTTTTGGTCTTTATGGGTGACTGGTTAATCACATGTTAACTTTTCATATGATATTTTCCTTCTTAATTTTTAAAAAATTAAATTACTTTTAATTTTTCAGTAAATATTTCCCTATTACATGTAAAAAATTAACTTTTAAAAATTCCACAATCTAAATTCTCTATCTCACTCCTTGATAAGGAAACAAGTTGATATTAATTATGCATATGAAGTTATGCAAAACATATTTCCAAATTAGTTAAATTAAAAATAAGACACAAACATAATACAACAATAAAAATATAGTAAATTTAAATATTAGCTTCTCTCTTCATTCAGAATTTATCAGTCCTCTCTCTGGAGGTGGAGAGCATTTTTTATCATGATTCATTTGGAATTTTCTTGGATCATTGTCTTGATTAGAATAGCTAAGTCTTTCATAGTTCATTGATCATCCTTACATATTGCTGTTAACTCTGTATAGTGGATCTCCTGGTTCTCACTTCATTTTGTCTTAATTAATATAGGTCTTCACGGGTTTTTCTGAAACCATCCTGCTCATTATTTCTTATAGCATTTAGTAATATCACAACCGTATACTACAATTTGTTTGGCCATTCTTTAATTGATGGGCAACCCTTCAATCCACAATTCTTTGCCACCACGAAAAGACCTACTATAAATATTTTTGTATAAATAGATCCCTTTTCCTTTTTTTTAAATATCTTTGGAGTACAGATCTAGTAGCTGTATTGCTCAATCAGAGAGTATACATAATTTTATAGCCCTGTAGGCATGGTTCCAAATTGTTTTACAGAATGTTTGGACTAGTTCACAGCTCAACCAACAGTTCATTAGTGTCCTAATTTTTCTACATCTCCTCCAACATTTATCGTTTTCCTTTTCTGTCATCTTAGCCAATCTTATTGGTGTGAGGTGATATCTCAGAGAGTTTTAATTTGAATTTCCCTAGTCAGTAGCGATTTAAACTAGCATTTTGATCCTATGATTTTTTGATAGCCTTGATTTCTTCTGAAAACTGGCTGTTCATACCATTTGACCATTTATCAACTTAGGAATGGTTCCTTTTTTTCTTTTTTTAATAAATTTAGCAGAATTCCCAATTTGCATGAGAAATCAGGCCTTTTCAGGAAAAAATTGCTATGAATTACCCCCTCCCCCAGTTTCCTGTTTATCGTCTAATTTTGGTTGCATTAGTTTTGTTTGTTCAAAAACTATTAAAGTTTCATTTAATAAAATTATTTCTTTTACTTCCTGTTTTCTTCTGTTTATTGACACTTTTACTTTTCTATCTCTTGTTTGGCCAAAAACTCTTCTCTTGTCCATAAATCTTACAGGCATATTTTCCAACACTCTTCTAATTTACTTATGATATCACTCTTTATATCTGAATCGTTTTTTCATTTTGACCTTATCTTGGCTTACAGTATGAGATGTTGGTCTGTACCTAGTTTCTGCCAAACTGCTTTCCATTTTTCCAACAGTTTTTGTCGTGTTAAATTCTTATCCCAAAGACTTGGCTCTTTTGATTTATCAAACACTAGATTACTATGGTCATTTATTACTCTTTCTTGTGCACTTAATCTATTCCAAAGATCCACCATTCTGTTTCTTAATCATTACCAGATTGTTTCCATGATTATCACTTTGTAATGTACTTTGAAATCTGAAACTGCTAGGCTACCTTCTGTAACATTTTTTATATTAATTCTCTTGATATTCTTAACCTTTTCTTCTTTTGCTACTATTTTTTCTAGCTCTGAAAACAAATTTTTGGTAGTTTTTTTGGTATGGTATTGAATACATAAATTATTATGTTAGTGTTGCCTACTTGTGAGCAATTAGTTTTTCTCCAACTGTTTAGCTATATCTGTATGTTTGTGAAATGTTTTGTAATCATGTTCATATAATCCCTGAGTGTGTTTTGAAAGGTAGACTCCTGAATATTTTATGTTGTCCATAGTTATTTTATCCCTATTTATTTTTTCTCCAGATATCTATTAGCTCTAATTTTTCTAACATTTAATTCACTTCCATTATTTATTTCTCATTTATTTTTTGGTTCAATTTATTTAGTTCTGATAGGATTAGAGTTAGGGTTGAGGTCCCCTACTAGTATGATTTTACTACCTTTTTCCTCCTTAAGTTACTTTAATTTCTCCTTTAGAAATCTGAATGCTATACCATTTGGTGCATATATGTGAAATACTGATATTTTTTCATTATTTATACTGCCTTTCATCAAGATGCCATTATCTTCCTTATCTCTTTTTAATGAGACCTATTTTTTGCTTTAGCTTGATGTGAGATCATGAGTGCTACACCTGCCTTCTTTGTCTCAGTTGCAGCCCAGTAAATTCAGCTCTACCCTCTTACATTTAACGTGTATATGTCTACCTGCCTCAAGTGTGTTTCTTTTGGACAACATATGTTAGGATTCTGGTTTTTAATTCATTTTCTTATCCACTTCCTTTTTATGGGTGAGTTCATCCCGTTCACATTCACAGTTATGATTACTATCTTAGTATTCCCCTCCATTTTCACTTCCTCCTTTGGTTATGCCTTTTTTCTTATCCCAACTTTTCACTTTTAGTCAGTTTCCCCCTTTCCCCTCGCTAATGTTACTCCCCTTCCCACCCCTCCCTTCTTGTTATTCCCCTCTTACTATAGTGCCTTTTAAATGACCCCTCCTAATCTCTCCCTCTCTTGTATTGCTTCCCTCCCCACCAGTCCATTTATAACCCTTCTACTTCTTTATATGACACAGTACAATTCTCTGCCCCAATGGATCTGACTATTCTTCCTTTTCTGAGCCAATTCCAATGAGCATAAGATTTAATTATTACCTATTGCCAAACCTCTTCCTCCCTTCCATTGTATTCGTCTTCTCTCCCTCCCCCATGTGCTTCTTTATGAAATATATATTTACCTCATTTTATGTCTTTTCCTATTTTGCTTAGTATTATCCTCTTTTTTACCCCTAGTTTTTAAAATTTTTTTGACATATCATCCTATACAGTTTATCTCTGTAACCTCTCGGTATTCTAGCTACCTCAATGATAATTTTTTGACATTTCTTTTTTTAAAAAATATTTTTAAAAATTATTTTAGGATATTTTCCCATGGTTACATGATAATGACAATTTTTAAGAATTAACAATATCATCTTTTCATATAGGAATAAAAGTCATTTGAACTTATTGGGTTCCTTAAATTTTTTTTATCTTTTCTTAATTATCTTTTGGTGGTTCTCTTGAGTTCTATATTTAGGCATCAAATTTTCTATTTATTTTCTGTTTAAGTCTGGTCTTTTCTTCAGGAATGCTTGATAATAATCTATTTTATTAAATGACCATGCTTTCCCCTGCAAGAATAAGTCAATTTTGCTGGGTAGTTGTTTCTTGGTTGTAGATCCAGTTACTTTGCTTTCTGGAATATTATACTCCATGCCTTCTTGTCTTTCAGTGTAGATGCAGTCAGGTCCTGTGTAATCCTGACTGTGGCTCCATGATATGTGAATTGTTTCTTTTTGGCACCTTGTATTATTTTTTCCTTGGTTTGGAAGTTCTTGAATTTAGCTATAACATTACTTGGCATTGACAATTGGGGATTTAATGCAGGAGGTGATTTGTGGATTCTTTCATTCTCTACTTTACCTTCTTGTTCAAAAATATCAGGGCAGTTTTCTTGTATAATTTCCTGTAAAATGATGTTCAGGCTTTTTTCTTTGGTCATGATTTCTGGTAGACCAATAATTCTTTAATTGTCTCTCCTGGATCTATTTTCCAGGTCTCCTGTTTTATCAATGAAATGTTTCATATTTTTCTTATTTTTTCTTTCTTTTGATTTTGTTTTATATATTCTTGCTGCTGTGTGAAGTAATTCACTTCTAATTGTTCAATTCTAATTTTTAAAGCCTGAATTTCATCCCTGAAATTTTGAACCTCCTTTTCCTTTTGATCTATTTTTCTTTGTAGATAATTGTTTTTATCTTTAGCCTTCTTTGCCTCATTTTCAAGCTGGTTAATTTTGGCTTTTAGGTTACTATTTTCTTGTTTTAGTTCATGTGCCTCTGTTTCCAGATGACCTATTCTGCTTTTTAAGTTCTTTTCCCAGTTTTCCTCAACCTCTCTTAATTGTTTTTGGAATTGGGTTTTGAGTTCTTCCAGAGCCAGGGTCCAATTTTCTGGAGTTCCTGAGTTTTTGCTTGGTGTTCCTTGGTCATCCTCTGTCCCATTTGTTCTTTTTTCATTACCTGACTAGAAGATTTTCCCTTATTTCCCCCTCCTTTTTGGTTGTATTCTTGCTCCTTTATTTGCTAGATCTACAAGTCTGGACTTTTCTGCCCTGAAGGGGCTTCTTCTCTTCTCAGCTGATTAACTGGATTAAGCTGATGGAGCTGACCAGTTGTATTAATGTGCCCTGAGGCCAGATCTTCCCCAGCTGCCAGCAGAGGCTTTCAGGTTGGAGCAAGCAGGAGAGACCTGTGGCTCTGTCCTGCTGCCAAGCCTGGCTCTCTGTGTACCCTGCACCCTTGCTCCTCTGGTTTTCTGCCAGCTCTGTGAGATTGAGACCCTCTGCCTTCTGAAGGCTTCTTCTCTGCACTATTGACAAAGTGGATTAAACCAAAAGGGTTGTTCTGCAGAGCTGAATGTGCCCTGATGTCAAAACTTCCAGAGGCAAAGGCCCAAGATGGAGGTGTGGTGACTGAAGGCTGTGACCAGCCTGCCCTCTGCTTCTCTCCCCCAGCTACCTCCTTGCCAGCTGTGGTCAGAGCCCTGAGCTTTGCATAGTCATGGTACCAAGGCACTCTGTCCCAATTGGAGTCCTAGCCCTGAGATCCCACTAACTGCCTGAGTCTCAGCACAGTAGGTGTGGGAAGGGCCCTGGGACCTTCCTTCTTTCTTTTACTTAAACCTGAGAATTTAACCTTTTCTGTGTACCTTTTAAGTTGAATCGAACAGGAGGGTCCCTTAGGTTTGTGTTCTTGTTGATTTGGTTTTCTGTCCCCCTTGAAGCTTTTTGTTTTTTATTGGTATGGAAGGGTTTTCATAGAGGAATCGACTTTTGCTGTTTCTAAGCTATCATCTTGACACCCCCCAACCATTGTTATTTTAAATGAAATTTCTCTTTCTATTTCTTACTGTTGGGTTTTGTTGTTAGTATATAGGAATACTGATGATATATGTGTTTGTTTTACTTTGCTGAAATTGTTCATTGTTTCAACTAGTTTTTAAATCGATTCTTCAGAATTCTCTAAGTATGTCATGATATCATCTGCAAATAATAAAAGTTTTTTCTTCACCTTCTATTTTTTTATTTTTATTTTTTAACCCTTAACTTCTGTGTATTGGCTCTTAGGCAGAAGAGTGGTAAGGGTAGGCAATGGGGGTCAAGTGACTTGCCCAGGGTCACACAGCTGGGACGTGTCTGAGGCCAGATTTGAACCTAGGAACTCCCTTCTCTAGGCCTGACTCTCAATCCACTGAGCTACCCAGCTGCTCCTTCACCTTCTCTTTTTATTCCTTCAATTTATTTTTCTTGTTTTATTGCCATAGCCAGCATTTCTAGTACAATTTAGAACAATCAACAATGTTGATAATGGATACCTTAGGTTCACTACCAATCTTACTGGGAAGACTTTAGGTTTATCTCCATTACAAATAATGCTTATTCCAGGTTTTAGATAGCTAGAACTTATTATTTTAAGAGGTTCCTTTCTTTCCTATGTTTTCTAGTGTTTTTAATAGGAATTTGTTATTTAGTCATTTTTTTCAGTAGGGTCCAACTCATTGTGATGCCTTTTGCAGTTTTCTTAGTAAAGTTTCTGTAGTGGTTTCCCATTTCTTTTTCTAGCTCATTTTATAGATGAGGAAACTGAGGTGTACAGGGTGAAGTGACTTGCTCAGGGTCATACAAGTAAGTGTCTGAAGCTGGATCTGAATTCAGGAAGAGGAGTCTTCCTGATTCCCCAGTTCAGCTCTCTATTCACTATACTACCTCTTTTTGTTATTATGAGTTTGATGCACATCAATGAATAACTTTAATATTTCCCCGTACAAAAAAAATAACAGAAAAGAAAACTACACATGAAGCTTTTTATCTTTATTATGTTGTTGTTGAAGCTTTTACTTTCACTTTTGACATGGTAGATCCAACATTACCCTCCTTGTCTATTTATTCTTCTGAACTTTTTTCAGTTTTTTAAAAAATGATTCATCAATGCTTATTTTTTATTTCTTTCCTTTTTGAGTGTCACTTTAAATGCCCTCCTATTCCTCTCCAGCTTTTCCCCCACCCCCCAAATACAGCATCTTTCCTTGTGACAAATATGCACAGTTCCACAAAACAATATATTATTTGTGCCTGAAAGTACATGCCTCATTCCACATCTGTCCTCCATCCCCTCTCTACCAGGCAGTGAGAAGCATCATATTAATTGTTCAATCTGTTGGCCTTCTAACAGTCCTTACCATCTTCATTGTGCTGTTTTACATGCCAACCTCCAGGCCTTTTCCTGTGTGATCTCTTTGCTTTTTGGTTCTGTGATCTCTGCTCTCTTGGTTCTCTTCTTACATATATGACTATTACTTCTCAATCTCTTTTATTGGACTATCGTCTATTGCCTGGTCCCAAAGAAAGGCCATCTCCCAGTGCTATACCCTGGAACTTCTTCTCTTTTTTTCCTATACTGTCTCCCTTGGTAATGTCATCTATTCCTCTTGGAGGCCAGGATATTGGTGAAACTGGCAAATTGTGTCATCCCCCAACATTCTCATATCACCTGCTGACCCTATTAAAAGCATGTAAGTTGTGCAGTTGATTATTAACTTGCCACTGAGTTGGATTGATTTAGGACCCATATGTGGGCCTTTGGAACAAGAAGAATATTAAATTAATTTACCTTCTTGAGCTTCTTTTTAATTGCCTTGAGAACTGTGCATTAGCTGCTTCCTTCATACCCTAGTTTTAGCCTTTATAACTTTGGAGTTAGAACACTCTAATGACTTTAGAGTTGGTTTCTTTTCCTTCACTCTCTCTTTTCTCTAACATATCATATGTGAAGTTACCAAAATATCTTCCCAAGGAGTCCATATGGCCATGCCACCTTAATTCTCAAAAATATGCTTCAAAAACCTCTCCCCACTCTAGACCATTTTCCATAAAAGTGTATCTTTGATTCTGCCACTCCCTGACTCAGTAAACTATTTTGGCTCCCTATTTCCTCTAGGATTCAAATGGGAAAACATTGAAGATGGATTTTTTTTAAATTTGTTTTCACAATACTACATAGTCTTACTTGTTAGAGATAGTTACAATGATAACATTTTACAGTTGTGAAATTCACTCAAATTGATTTAATACCTCTATCAAGAGTTATTAATGATAATTTTAAAAATTTATCAGTTGCTGGGAGCATAGACTGGTGAAGTCACTGGAAGGGAAGCCATTTCTAATTCCATAGGATCACAAGATCTCTAAGGCTATATTATGTATGACTGTGATTTCAAACATGCTCATTTGTATTTAATGGAAATAAACTTATGGATTCCAGGTACTTATTTTCAATGACAAAACATACAATTTTGTAAACAAACTGTGAATATGTATCTTTTCTTTTAGAAAATATATTTTGATTATGATGGTAAAATGCATTTTAAAAATCTAGACCAAACTTTCTAATTCCTCCAAATACATTAGAACTCTAAATTATCAGCTTAGCTAGCTAACCCAGTCTTCATTAGTGTTTTCTTGTTTTCTCATAGTATTGTGTAGAAGTAAGACTCTTGCCTAGAAGACATCACAAGTACCTCTTCAAAGTCTTTTATTTGGAAGTTGTTTTGAACGTGCTCTTTTCAGATGCCTTCATCCTAGAAAGACACAAACCGGTAAGTTACCACTTATGTTAATTAGAACAGCTTTATTTTGGCTCATATATCTCAAACAACAGCTTTTCAGGTACTTGAGATGTTAACATGACATTTCTCACTTTATGGATTATGAAATAGGAGAAGGTGATGTACTACTATCCAAAGCAATTTGGCCCTTTGGAAAGTGATGGTTAACATTTAACCATATTAAAGAAAAAGGTATCTCAAAAATGATTTGTGAAATGCCATTTTCTAGAACAGTTCAGTTTCCTTTGTTTTTCCTAAATATTTTTTTTCACAATGACCCTGAAGCAAAAGAAACTGAACTGGTCTAGAAAGTGGCATTTCACAAATCATTTTTTGTGGTACCTTTTTCTTTAATATTGATGCCATATTCCTTGATTAGGTCACAAAAGGCAATACATTTCATCACTAATTTTGTCCATTTTTTGGTAGAATAAGCTCCAGTGACTAGTTAAGAAAAAAACAAACAACTGTGTTATATGAATAGAGGGCTAATTTCCACAGCTGTTCTTTGTTTAGTGTTAAATTCTGCTGATTTCATACATTGACCTGGCAGTGTTGATGATTCTCAATGAATGAATGAAGTTCCAAATAGTTGAATTTCCAACTAAAACTTGTAAATGAAAAAAAATGGTCAAGAGGCAAGTAAGTCCAGTGTTAAACTGTCAGTTTTCTTGGAAGGCTTATATTGCACAGTGATCTGACCTCATAAGCTGAACATTTAGGGTGTTTTGGGGGAAAGGTATAACCCACAGATGTATGCTTTTTATCATTATGTACGTGGTAAGTGCATATAAGCACCAAGTTGATACATGATAATATCATTAGCAACATAAACCAACTATGACCATATCATCATATCTTTAAAAACTATACCATATACAATGGAAATGTGATGTGAACTTTGGATCTTTACAAGCTTTTAGACATATGCCTGGAAAAGTGGGAGCTAGTCTGTTGAGAAAATAATTTCTAACAACGAACTTAGTAATGTAGCCTGCTAGAATTATGGATATAAGAATTATGGATATAAGAATAGCTTATTTTATAGGTTTGCTTGGAAAAGTTAATAGGACAATATCACTTTATATCTATAGTGATTTTATTCTATTGCTAAGTGATTTGTCTTGTATTTATTTTTCTCATCCCTTAAATTTTAGATTTCTTTGTGTTTTTTTCCTTATTGTTGTGCTCTGAAACTAGGCTTGAATAGTCTTTCACATTCTAAATGTTTTTATCATTAACAAGATACATGGATCTTACACTATTGATTTTACATTTTATTATTTCCCTCTTAACTCTATTGCCAGTAAAGTAGTATGGAAAAAGAGACATAACACAGGGAAAAATGTCATCAAAGTAATTGCCTTCCTCTCATTTACCATCTCTTTTTTCTCAATCTAATTTATTGACAATTTTTACTTTAATTGTCTTTGTACCTCACTTCTACATGATGACATATATTTATAAAGGAATAAAATATAGAACTAAATTTTCTGAAAGCTTGAATATTGAGAGAGGTGGGAGGAGAAGTAAAATGTAAAATAAAGCTTAGTTTGTTATTTTGTCTTTCTCCTAATCAATGTAAAGACTGTCAATGCTAATTGGAAAGAATTATATGACACCAAGCCACAACTGGACAAAAATGATAGTATACTTGGCCATTTCTGCATAGAGTGTCTTCATGTTATCTGAGGTGCTTCTATATAAGAGAGAGATAAACATGCCCCAGATATACAGCTACCAAAGATTTTTCTTTAGTTTCAGTTTTATCCTATTTCTTTGCAAAATTGATTCTTTTGTCTGCACTGATAACAGATCTCTATGTTGTTTTTGATAATTTTTCTCCCAATCAATATTTCGAGTCTGAAAAAACAGATATATCTGAGTAAGCAGTCAACCACCCCCTCCTTAAAGAATGTTTCATGAAAAGAGCTAAATAAAAAAACTCTCATACTATGATTTTTGCGGATAGAGCATGTTACTTTCTACTTCTGTCATTACCTAGTAGTACTCTTTTATCTTTGATAATATGATACAATACTGTCAGTTATTACTTTGTAATATAATACTGAGGTCAATAACACAAAGGGCCTATTCCTTTCTTTATTTTCTATGATTTCCTCTGATACTCCTCTATATGAATTTCCTTATTATTTTATTTTATCTTAAAATTTATTCTTAGTTAATGGATTGGTGTACCAATGAATAGTAGAATAATAATTTCCCCCATATTGGCACATACCATCCATGAACATTGAAATCTTTCCAATTATTGAGTTCTTTATTTTTGCAGAAACTATAGTGCTATTTATGCAATTCCTATCTACATTTGATAGTTCAAATGTCAGATATATTTAAAATGGAATTTTATTTCCATTCTTTTCCTCCTAGTCTTTGTTAGCAATGTAGAGAAATGCTCATAGTTTTTGTATATTTCTTTTGTCCATTTCTCTTTTACTAAAGCTATTATCTCTATTAATTGATTTTCTAGGGTTCTCTAAGTAAACATTATATTATTCACAAATAGAGAAAGTTTTGTTTTCTATTACATATACTTATTTTCGTAATTCATTTTCCTTATCTTATTGCTATAGCTAGCATTTCTAACTATGTCCAAGACAGTGTAACTCCCTGAATGCCTGAACCCTTGATGCTCTTCTAAATTTGGAAAGAACTCAGTCCTTTGATCTTTTTTCTAAATTTTCCCACTATTTCTCTTCATTTTTCTGATCTGAAAACAAGTCCAACCTCTCCCTTCTTTTGATATCTGTGCCATAATTCAGAGAAGGGATCATAGAGGACAAGGAATGGATTCTATGTTACTGATATCCAAGGACCATCAAGAGTTGGTATGGTTCAGGGTTGTGTCTGTACACTTCATTCAGAAAAGAGTGGAACTGTTTAGATCCTATTAAAATATACCAAGAAGTGATACTGGACAATTTCAGGAATTTAGTTTCCGTAGGACTTGAAGAATATAACTCAAATGTGCTTTGCAATTTTAGAGTGAGTCAAAGGCTCTCGGCCACCTGAGAGAGAAGTTCAAAAGACCAATTGTGTAGATATCATACCAAAGAGAAGTCTTACAAATGTAAGCAATGTGCACAGACTTTCTGAGAACTAATCTTCTTCATTCTCAGAGCATTAACACTGGAGAGAAATCTTATCAATCTAATTGATGTTTAAAGTAATTTTTCCAGAAAGACTACCTTATTTGACATAAGAGAATTCACAGTGGAAAGAAAACTCATTCATGTTATGAATGTAGCAAGCCCTTTTCCCAGAAAGCTGACCTTATTAAACATCTGATAACTCACACTGAAGAGAAACCTTTTGAATGTAATGAGTGCAGGGAAGCCTTTAGCTGGGATGGTGACCTTATTAAACACAACAGAATTCATACTGGAGAGAAAACTGATAAATGTGAGGAATGTGGAAAGGTCTTTTCAATAAAGGTAGTCTTATTCACAATGAGAGAAATCACACTGGAGAGAAACCTTAAAAATGTAATGATTGTAGAATTGCCTTTTGCTGGAAAGCTGACTCAACTAACTATGAGAGAATTCACTCTTGAGAAAGACCTTATGAATGTAATCAATATTCAAAGAACTTTTAAAGGAAAAGTAAACTTATTAAACATAAGAAAATTCACACTGGAGAGAAATCTTATGAATGTAATCATTGTCAAAAGGGCTTCTTCCTGAGTATCTAATTATTTGTCATCAGAAATATCAGGTTATATAGGAACTTTATGGATTTGATGATTACAGATATTCTTTCCTTCATAGCCAGTAATTGTAATTATTTTTGGGTCTCCTGTATAACTATTAATATATCTTGTTTTAAACACAAATAATTTTTCTTTAAAATTTTTTCTAGTTTTATTATGAAACAATCATTAAAAAACAAGTCTTAAAATTTAGTATAATTAGCTTCCTTGCACCAACTCAAATGCTGTTCAGAAAGCTTCCACTATTTTTCCATTATGAATAATAGTATATCTTCTTTTTCAGTAAAGGTTTGTAATCATGTTGGGAAAATTCTCTTCATTACTAAGTAAATCTTTAAATAAATTTTTTAAATACACAAGTTCTATACTTCACTTAAAACTTTTTATGTATCCATTTGTGTTTATGGAGTTGCTATTAAATTGAATTGATCATGGTTTTATTTTTTTTAAGACTGAACCAAACTTTCATGTATTCTATGGGTCCAAATGGGTCATGGTGAATTTCTCAAAATCTATTGCTGTAGTTTTTTGCTAATATTTTATTTAACATATTTATATTCATGTACATTGTAGTACTAAATTGCTTTATAGTTTTCTTTTTTTGCTTTATCATTCCCTGGTTATATGTCAGAACTATATTTTTTCAGAGAAGGAATTTAGTAGGGTATATTCTGTCTTATTACATGTGCTCTAATTATTTAATAGGAATTTCTCATTAATATATATGAACTAGGGATTTTGTTTCATTATGAGTTTATTTAGAGCTCACTATCTCTATATATTATAATTCCTAAATTGGGATTCTACAATGATCTATTTCTTGTTATGTTAATTTAGATATTTTATACTTTTTATAAATCTCCATGCATTTCACTTAGGTGTTATATCTTGATATCATATAATCCTGTATTTTGCTTTCTTATAATTTTATTTTACTTCTCTATTCATCAAGGATTCACTCTACCATTTTAGATCTTGGCAATTTCATTTCTCTTTCTCTCTTTCTCTCTGATTTTGTTGATCCTTTAAAGAAAACAGTGTACTTTATGCCTTTCGTATTTTCACTTTGCAGTTCATTCTCTGGAGATGAACATTCACAAGTTATTCTTCAAATATTAGCTGTATTTATAATAGTAGCTATATATATATATAATATTCTCTTGATTCTATTTGTTAAACTCTTCATTGTCTCTCTCAAGTTCTTTACAAGTTTTTGAAAATTAATTTACTTATTGTTTCTTATGGTGCGGTAGTATTCTGTCACAATCATATACCATAAAAATTTTAGCCATTTCCCTATTAATGTTATTAATATTATTAATTATATTATAAATTAATATTATTATGATTAATTTCCCTATTAATAAAAAAATAAATATTTTGGAGCATACGGTTCCTTTTCCTTTTTCCCTGATCTCCTTGGGAAATACATGCAGCATTTCTGGGTCAGAGAATATACAGAGGGTTATAACTCTCTGGGCATAATTCCAAGCTGCTCTCCCAAATGGTCAGTTCACAGTTCCACCATGAATGTATTAATACCTCCACTTTTCTCTATCACCTCCAACATTTGTCATTTTGCCTCTTTGTCATTTCTGCCAATCCGATGGGTGTGAGATGATATCTCAGAGTTGTTGTGGTTTGAATTTTCCTAATCAGTATTGATTTAGAGCATTTTTATGTACCTTTATATGACTTTGATTTCTTCATCTAAAAACTGTCTGTTCATCTGTTTTGCCCATTTATCAGTTGAAGTATGGCTTTTATTCCTATAAACTTGACAAAGTACTCTATATATTTTAGATATGAGACCTCTATCTGAGAGACTGTCTATGAAAAATTCCCCCCCCATTGTCTGCTTTCCTTCTAATCTTAGCAGCATTTGGTTTTTTATGTAAAACCTTTTCAATTTAACATACTCAAAATTATCCATTTTACATCTCAAACTGCTCTCCATCTCTTTTTGACTCATAAATTCCTCTCCTCTCCATAAGTCTGATAGGTAACATGTTCTCTGGTATAATTTACTTATGATATTTCCTTTTATGTCTAGGTCATGTATCCATTTTCATCTTGTCTTAGTGAATGGCATATTGATCTATATCTAGTTTCTACCAAACTACGTTTCATTTGTCCCAGTGTTTTTGCCAGATAATGATTTCTTATCCCAATTGTCTGAGTCTATATTTTTGTCATCTCCAATTATTGTCATTATATATGTCTTTTTGCAAATCTGATACCTTTTCCATCAAATATTTAGAAGCCACAACATTGTTATCATATATGTTTGCTATAAATATTTCCTTGCCCTATTACATCTTTAAGTATAATGTGATTTCCTAATTTCTCTGTTTTGACAGCATCTGCTTTTACTATAGCCATAACTAAGAACATGCCTGGCAACCTTATTTTTTCTGCAATCAGCTAACAAATAAACTTATAAAAAAGTTCTAGCCTGTTACTTTAATTCTCTGTCTTTATTTTTTAGTTTTAAAATTTGGTTTCCATGTTATAATTTGTTTTCACCAACTCCTCCATTTTATGGATGAGCATGACCCATTAGTATTCATTTAGTAATGTAGCAAGTAGCTTTATTTTTACCTCTACCAAACCCTTTTTTGTTTTATTTTTTTAATCCAGCAGTAGGTACCTAAAACTTTTTTAATGGTTTTAAAATTATTTTTAAATATAATTTTAAAAGTTCTTCAGAGTCTCTATGAGAAATTGAAGCCTTATCATAAAATAGATAGTCTAAAAATAATCCACATATTCTCACATTTGGCCATGCCCTCAAATTTAAAAATGTATGTCTTTCCCCCTGCATTTTAACTCCTCTGAATGGAACTGAGTGGAATTACTCATCTTCATTTTTGGATACATTTTATTGTTGTATTATTCAGAAATCTAAAGTCTTTGAAAGTTGTGTTTTTATATAATGTTGCCATTGTACATAATATGTTGCCATTGTATATAATTTCTTCTATTTCTGATCATTTTAATTGGTATCAACTCATAGTTATGCTTAAATTTTTCCAAAATTGTTTATTCTGTCATTTCTAATGGCACAATAATATTTTGCTTCAATTATGCTCTAATTTGTTTGGCCATTCCCAAATCAGAAGGAAGCTTCTTATATTTCAGTTTTTTTTATTACTACAAATAGAGCTGCTCTAAATATTTTAATAAATGTAATTCCTTTTGTGTTTCTTTTTCTTTGAACTAGAAGCTTGGTAGGAGTATAGCTGGGTCAATGGAGATACATAGTTTAATGTTTTGTGGAACATAAATACAAATTGCTTTCTAAAATTGTTGAACAAATTCAGAGCCCTCGTGGGCCTTTTTCTTCAGCTCTTCCAACATTGACAATTTCCTATTTTATCATTTTTGCCAGTCCAGTACATGTGAGGTTGAATATCAAACTTGCTTTACTTTTAATTTCTCTAAATATTAGTGATTTAGTGCATTTTTTTCATATGATTATTGGGTTTCTTCCTATAAAAACTGCATATTCATACACTTTAGTGATTTGTCTATTGGGCAACGTGTCAATTTCTTTTATAGCTTATATATGATATCTTTATCAGATAAACTTTTTACAATGATTTTCCTTTGGTTTTAATCACTAATTAGATTGTTTTGTGAAAATGAATTTTTTATAACAAAAACTGTTAATTTTGTCTCATGTTAATGAGATAATAATGTGATAATAATATCACTTATTAAATGATGAAAGCTATGTCTGTCCCAAAATTCAAAAGGCAATTCATTCTTTGCTCCTCTAACTTGTTTATAGAGTAATCTTTTATATCTAGGTCATGTTCACATTTGGAATATGTGGTAAGAACATAGGTTATGAGATTCATCTATGACCAATTTCTGTCAAGTTTTGCTCGGTGTTCTCCAGCAGTTGTCAAAG
The DNA here is from genome assembly GCF_016433145.1 of Gracilinanus agilis. Classification (NCBI taxonomy): domain Eukaryota; kingdom Metazoa; phylum Chordata; class Mammalia; order Didelphimorphia; family Didelphidae; genus Gracilinanus; species Gracilinanus agilis. The sequence goes on along the minus strand of NC_058136.1, from coordinate 10,816,023 downwards.
AGTTGAGGATTCCACTCAGTAACAAAGTCTATGAATTCCTTCAACATTAAGCTCGTGTTTGCTTATTTCTGTGTAATATGTACCTGATCCTTTCCACTAATGGACCAGTACCAAATTGTTTAATGACTCTTGTTTGATTTTTTTTTTTTTATTACAGCATGAGATCTGATGCCAACAACCCCTACCTATTTTTTTCCATTGAGATTGAGATTCTTAACCTCCATGTGATTTTTATTTTATTTTTTTGAATTCCCCAAAATAGTCTTTTGGAAGTTTGATTGGCATAGTACTGAATAAGTAACTTTATTTAGGTTGTATTTTCATTTTCCTTGTTCATTAGCTTCCCGAACCCATGAACAATTCAGATCTGTCCAATGAGTTAAGTCCTTTCTTTATTTTTGTAAAAACATTTAGTTGAGTAACAGAGCTCCTCGTAGTTTGGTAGATATACTTCCAAATATTTTATAGTGTCTATAAATAGTTATTTTAATTAGAATATCTTTTTCTAGCTCTTCCTTCTAGGTTTTGCTTATGCCACACAGGAATTCTTGTGGTTGATGTGGATTTAATTTATATTCAACAAACTTTGCTGAGTTGTCACTTTTTATACAAAGGCAAAGGCTTAAGGAAGTTATGATAATAGTATTCAGGGATTTGAAGAGGTGACATGTAGAAGAATTTTGTCTTTTCAATTTGACTTCAGAGCAGACAACTAGAAGCCACAAATAGAAGTTGCGAAGAAACAACTTCATGTTTGATGTCAGGAAAAAGGGAAACCAAAACTTCCTTAAATTAGAGATGCTCTAAAAGAAATAGGCTGTCTGGGAAGATCACTGATTTTGCCTTGTTAGAGTTCTTTAGAGAGAGGCTGAATACATTTTGATAACTGGTGAGTTATTATTTGGGCTAAATAGCTCATAAACTCTTAAATGTTGTGATTCTGTAATTCCTCTTTAGTGGTAAGACTGATAGACTTGGGTTCAAGAAGGCCTTCATTCAAACCTTGCCTTAGTCACTTAGTGGCTGGGTGACTCGGTGCAAGTTAACCTTTCTTAGCCTCAGTTTCTCATTTGTTAAACGAGGAGAATAATAGCACCTAAATCCCAAGGTTATTGTGAATATTCAATTGCATAATATAAGTATAGAGCTTCACTAACATTAAACAGTTCTATAAATGATAATAGTAAAGTTATCATTATTGTTATTATTATCTCTTAGTACTCCTCTACTCTTATATTCTAAACTGGGTTTCTTTCTATCCTTTCCCCATGTTCATTTTCCACTTCTCTGACTTCTCTTACTTAGCTTATGGCATTTCCTATACTAGCAACATCCTCTTCTCTGAGCCCCATCTGTCTTGAATTCCTGCATCTCCTTCCATGCCTATCACTACTCCATTCCTTCACCAGTCTCATTTTCCTGCCACCTTACTTTGAACTTTAAGTGGGTTTCCTTCCTGTGATCTCTTCTCTTTTTATTATACATTTCCCATTGATATTTTATATTCTGTTTATTTTTATATGCACCTCATATCCCTCTCCTGCTTGGTTATAAGTTACTTGAAGATGGAGTACTACATTCCCCATTTGTATGTTCTCCTTTGTACCTAAAAGATAATGGATACTTGCTCACTGAACATTTGTTGGATGTGATCAGCATGGTTTTGTCGTCAGTTAAGAATCCTATACAGTATTTTGTCACTGACATCCTTTTATCTTTCAGATAACACATCTGAGATTCGTTTAACTCTTTTTTAAAAGGAGGGAATAGGGCAACCGGGTGGCTCAGTCATGGGTTTAAATCTGGTCTCAGACACTTCCTGGCTGTGTGACCCTGGGCAAGTCACTTAGTCCAATTGTCTAGCCTTGGAACCAATACTTGCTATTAATTCTAAGATAGAATGTAAGCATTTAGAAAAGCGGGGAAGACAAACAGTTCTTGTATCTTATTTATCTTGGGAAAAATGATCAGATTGGATGAATTTATATCTATAACATTCAGGAAACAAAATTTGGAGTCAATAATATTATTGACCCAATTCTTCCACATAATATTGACATGTGTTACTTACACAATATCCCTACTGAATGGATATGTAGATATGATCATAATATGTGTTTATAAAACACACACATAATGTATGATATATATATATATATTCATAATATTGTCATAATGACATGACTGACATCCTCACACAATGTTCCTGTGGTTATAGATTTTTCTTGGCATTCTTAACACAGAATGTGTGGTTTTTGTAGAAAGAATGCTTCATTCAGAATCAGTAGATCTGTATTCAATTTTCTAGCTCTTCCACTTACCACTTTTACCATCCTACACAAAATCCTTCATTTCCTTGGGCCATAGTTTTCTCCTCTCCAAAATGAGAGAATTGGGCTAGTTACTTCCTAATGTCCCTTAGAACTCTAAATCTAAATCCTACATAACTAGCAAGTAGAGATTCTCCAGTAGTTTAGATCTGGCTTTGTCTCAAGAACCTTCATTAAGATTTCAATGTTATGGATTGATTTAATCCTTAAATTGTTTTTACACAGAATTTTAAAATATTTTTATGGCCAAAAACTCATCATTTTGTTCAGGAGCGGAGGTCTTTTCTTTACAAGACTTCTTCAGCTAGTATTTTTCTCTTCTTATTTCCTATTTATATTATTAGAAGTTAAATATTAATATATTGTCTTTGATTTCACCTACAGTGAATTTAAACAGGTTTTCCCCCTATAATACCAACTTCAATTTTACTCACTGTGCCTTTGTTGAATACCTCATTAGGACTTTAATTCATGCAGAAAAGGTTAAAATGTCCTGAAAGTGACAATTTCTAAGTGAAAGGCTACACGCCTCTGATGCACTTTTTCAATGAGTTATTCTGCTCCAAGAAAAAAGGAATGGAAAAAGGGTTGTCAGAATTGGCCACATAAGGAAAAGAGTTGAGCTCATGTGTAGCCATCTAGGGGAGCAGGAGATTAGCGACAGATGGGATGGGAAGTACATGCCTTTAACACTCCTCTGAGAGGTAAATGACTGGGTGAATTGCCCACTGCTGTGGAATAGCAGTAATTGTGCCTTTTCTGTATGTTCCAGAATGTTCTCAGAAACAGAGTGTTCCAATCAGAGATTAATGGACATAGTTTGGTCCTTTAGGAAGAGTTTGCTTGGTAGGTGGTCTTTCCCCTGTCACTATTCCACTTATTCTAGAGAGATTCTATTGTTTCATATCAGTGCTATAGACACACTGCCTGAGAGCACTAAACATTCAAATTCCAGGGCTATAGACGTTACTCTCTGATTTCTTCAAATCATTTATTTGCCTTTGACCTTCTTTCTTTGCGGCCTAGCTCAGCTATTTTCAGAACCTAAAATTGGGCCCATGTTAATGCACTGGGCAATCCATGAATTAAAGATAATATTGAGAAAACAAACCAAAAAATCATGCTGAAGGTCTTTGAAAAAAAGTAAAGCATACAATATAAATATAAGGTGGCACCCCCATTTTAGAAATGTGTACAAAAAAGGTAACTAGAACATTCTGTTTTCCAGATGGCCATGTATTTTCCATTGGATGGGGTTCCCTTTTTTAGAGTTCCCTTTTAAGCAGCAGATTCAGAGGGAACCTAGACTTAGCTCCCCAAAATAAAGAATTAGATTTCTTTTTTAAAATAAGTTTTTATTGGTATTTTCTATTTCTTCAGTCACCATTCTTATTCCACATATCCTTCCCTTCTCCCTTCCCACAGAGCTTTACATCTCATATGACAAATAGTACTTCTTAAAGAGGAAAAAAGACAGTACAACTGAATATTTTAAAAATATCAGAAAATATGCAATAAGTAACACCTTCGTACTTCCCATCTCTTCAAAAGAGTAGGTCTGGGGTGAACTCTTAGATCTCTTCATTCAAATCCTATTTGGTTGTTCCTTCCATTTACATTTTTGTAGTTGCTGTATATATTGTTTTCTTGGCTCTGCTTACTTCACTTTGATTCTATTCATATAGATCTTTCCATGTTTCTCTATATTCATTACACATCATTTATTATAGCACAGTAATATTCCATTATATTCATGTATCACAATGTATTTAGCCATTTCCCAATTGATGGGCATTTCCATTGTTTTCATTTCTTAGCTATCCCCCAAAATACTGATATATAGGTAATATTTGGGGACTCTCTTCTTATCTATGGCTTCTTTGGAGTATACTAAGTCTAATAACAGACTCCCCAGGTTGGACATTTTAATCACTTTATTTGCATAATTCCAGATTGCATTCCACAACTGCTGCATCATTTCACAGCTCCATCAGCAATGTATTTTTCTGCCTTTCTTTCTACAACCCTTCTGTATTTGCCACTTTGGGTCATTTTTGCCAATTTGCAGGGTGTGATATAAAACCTCACGGTCATTTTGATTATATTTCTCCTATTATTAGTCATTTGAAGCATTCTTCCATGTGGATGTGAATACTTTGCAATTCTTCCTATGAGAACTATTTATTTATATCCTTTCCCATCTTTTTTATGGGGGGATGGCTATTGTGTGTTGTGTATTTATGTACTGTATTATTTATATATCTTGGATACTAAAACCTTATCAGAGAAACTTGACACAAAAGGTTTTTCCCCCATCAGCCATTTCCCTTCTTATCCTGGATGCATTAATATTTTCTGTGCAGAAGCTTTTTAGGTTCAAGAAATCAGTTACTCCTTTACATACCTCTGTCTCTTACTTGGTTAAGAGTACTAAGAGTAAATCTCCTACCCATGGCTGTGTGAGTTATGTGATCTCTTTCTCTTCTAATTTTTTATAACATAGTCTTCAATATTAAGGATGCATAACCATTTAGAATGTATTGTGGAATTCGATAGAAGATATTGCTTATGTCTAATAACCACCAGACTGCTTTCCAGTTTTCCCAGCAATTTTTATCAAATAAAGAGTTTTTTCATAGTTAATTCATGTTTTCCACTTTATCAAATACTAGGTTTTGAATTTTGAATCTCTCTTTTCTAGTCTGTTCCAATGTGCGCTCTCTCTCNTTTGACTTGAAGGCCTTCTACTGTGGAGAGCTCAGTGACTTCCAAGGAGACCTTTTCCACTTTTAAATAGCTCTGACTTCTGGCAATTTTGTCTAGCAGCACTAGTTCTTGAAGTCCTTTTGAAGTGATATTAAGGCAAAATCTGCCTTCCTGGACCTTGACCCCATTGGGACTGGTTCTGTGCTCTGGGGGCAAGTAGAAGAAGCCCTTGGTCATGCAACAATTGTTCAGATATTTGTAGACAGGGATCACATCCTTTCTAAATTTCTTCTTTAGACTGTATGTCCTCAGATCCTTCGACAGATCTTTCCTGGGAATCCTTGTTTGAAGTCATGATAGATGTAACTCTGCCAATTATTCTTTCTCTCTCTGTCAGTCTCTCTCGCTCTCTCTCTCTCTCTCTCTCTCTCTCTCTCTCTCTCTCTCTCTCTCTCTCTGTCTGTCTCTCTGTCTCTCTCTCTGTCTCTCTCTCTCTGTCTCTCTCTCTCTGTCTCTCTCTCTGTCTCTGTCTCTCTCTCTGTCTCTCTCTCTCTCTCTCTCTCTCTCCTTTCTTTCATCTAAAACCGGTACCAAAATGGTGATATTAACTGCATCTTTTTAACAGTTTCAGGTTTGGAAATGCTGTTCTCTCTTCATATGTACTTTGGTTCATCATTTGCTTTGTTATAATAAATCTTTTGTGTTTTTTCAAAAGAATTTTGTAATCATTTTATTAAGCTCTATAAAGAATCCCCTGGCAATTTGATTGGCATAATATTTAAAGTATAAATTAATTTTGTTAATATTGTCATTTTTATTATATTGACAATACCTCACCATGAGCAATGAATATTCCTCCAGCTATTTAAGTTATTCTCTATTTCTTTAAGAAACAGTTTGTTATTGAATCTATATAAGTCTTCTATGTTTTAGGAGGCTGATCCCCAGATATTTTATGCCTTTTATAGTTATTTGAATTGGATTTCCCTTATAATGATTGCTTCTTGTGTTTTTTAATTGTTATATAGAATTGCTATTGAATTTGGAGGATTTATTTTGTAGTCTGTAACTTTGCTGAAACTATTAATTGTCTTAATTAGACTCTTTCCTCATTGCCTAGGATTTTCCAAGTAAACCATAATATCATGAGCAAGCAAGCATAGATTTTCTCCTCCTTCCCTATCTTTTTTGCCTTTTAATTTTTTCACTTTCTTATTGTTCTTGTCAGCATTTCTAGACCATATCAAATAATAGTGGGGAGAGTGAACATTCTTGTTTTGCTCATGTTTTTATTGGAAAAGGTTCTACCTTATCCCCATTCTATAGGATTCTTACTTTTTTGTTTTAGATACATGTGTTTTATGATATTAAAAAAAGAGTCTATGCTGGTACTTGGTAGGGTATTTTACATAAAAGAATGTTGTGCTTTTTCAAAGACTGCATCTATTGAGATGATCACATGGAATTGGATTTTTTAAACCCTTACCTTCCATCTTGGAATCAATACTATGTATTGGCCCCAAGGCAGAAGAGTGGTAAGGGCTAGGCAATGGGGGTTAAGTGACTTGCCCAGGGTCACCCAGCTAGGAAGTGTCTGAGGTCAGATTTGAACGTAGGACCTCCCATCTCTTGGCCTGACTCTCAATTCACCGAGCCACCCACGTGCCCCTGTTTTAGTTTATAATATGATTTATTAGGTTGGTTGTTTTCCTAATGTTGTACATTCAAGGTCCTATGCTATGTAAGTAAAGCAGAATTGCAGTAGCTCAAGAGAAACATGAGATACACAAATTTAGAGACATCTCCATCCCAAATGTTCAAAGGGTTATTTGTACCCAATCTGTCATAGAACCTTGTGAACTCATATTGGTCTAATCAGCCGCAGTTAGACATTCTACATGGACCCCAACATAGTGATGTTATTTTGATCTTCTTTGAGTATGAAGAACAACAACCTACAAACCCATAGTCCTGGTATAATCCTATTTGGATATGAATGATTTCTTAGATAAATCACTGTAATCTGTTTAGTAGGATTTTGTTCAGAATTTTTGAGATAGTGATCATTAATGATTTTGGCCTGTAGTTTTCTTACTGTTTCATCTTTTCCTGTTTTCGGTATTAAGACTGTATTTGTCTCATAAAAAGATTCTGATGGTATTTTTTTCTTGGTTTTTGAAAATAATTTGTGAACTATAGGTACTAATTGTTCTTTAAAGGTTTGATAGAATTCTCTATTTGATAGAATCCTCCTGTGAAGTGACTCAGGACTTTTTTCTTTTGATGGAGATCTTTCCTTTTGTGAGATGGAGTTATTTAAGATCTCTATCTAATCTCTAATAGTTTCTCTCTCTCTACTGTGCAAAAGGTGTGCTGATTATTCTTTTTATTTTTTTATGTTTGCTATGATTTCACCTTACTCATTTGCTATTTTATTGATTGGATTTTCTGCTCTCTTCTTTTTAATTAGATTAGCTGAAGATTTATCAGTTTTATTAAGCTTTTTAAAGAACTAGCTTTGTTATATTTATCATTTCTGTCTTTTATTTTTGTTTCCAATATATCAGTTTCCTCTCTAATTTTTTAAAGTTTAATTAATTAATTAATTCCCCTCTCTGTTTTTTAATGACTCCTCTTTTGTGATTTTTTAGGTTTCTTTGTTGGCTTTTTAGTTTTTTAAAAAATGAATATTCAGTCCTTTATTCCTTTATTTTTCTATTTTTTTTTAGAATAGAATTTTCCCATTCATGACTGCTTTAACTGCATCCCAGTAATTTTGGTATGTAATTTTGTCATCATCATTTTCTTTTATATAGTTTTTAAATATTTCTGTGGTTTTTTTCTTTGACCCAATCATTATTTAGGGTTTCACCATCAAGTCTCCATTTGGGTCTACATCTTTTGGTTATGGTCTCTGAACCACTTTTTTTATTGTGTTATGATTATGTAAAAGATGCCTTTTTATATTTATTTGTAATATCTCTGTGCCCTAACATATGATCACTTTTTCTAAAAGTTCTATATGGTGCTTAGAAATATGTATATTCTTTTGCTATATAATTTAAAAGGCATCATAAGGCTTCTAACTCTAGTTTCTCTAGGAGTTTGTGAAGGTCCATTTTTCTCTATTGTTTATCTTTCATTTACATATATTCAAAGCAGAGAAAAGGATATTAAAGTCTCCTGACACCATTGACTTACTACCTATATCTTATTGTAGCTCAGATAATGTTTTCTTTCTGAATCTGAAAGCTAAGATCTTTGGAAGATATTAGCTCATTACTGAAACTGATTTGTTGTCTCTGGTTCCTTTCAGTAGAACATAGTTTCCTTGTTTACCCCTTTTTATTTTTTGAATATTTGTTTTTACTTTTTCTGTAGCTTGATGACAGCTCCCTTTTTGGGGGGTTCATGTGATAAATAGTGAATTGTTTTTCCTCTCAGCTTTATTTTGTGTATGTTTTTTTTAAATACATTTTTGTATGCAACAGATTGCAGAGCTTTGTTTTCTTTATCCAACATGTCACTTTTTTTTGTTTTATTGGATCATTTAATCTATTCATATTTAAAATTTTAAGAGTTTGGTTTATATTTTCTTCCATCTTTCTCTACAGATTTTTCAAAAGTTATTATTTTCCCCTCTTATGTTGTAAACAGTTTTATGTTCCTTAAGTTACTTGACCTTTGGCTGTGTTCCTACTGGTTCTCTTCACCTCACCCCTTATTCCTTCTCCTCATTTTCATTACTCCTTTTCCTTTGGGATTTTGCTTATTAGTTCCTTTTGTTCTCCCCAGCTTTTATCTGTTCATATAATTCTTCTCCCCCTTTTCCCCACTCAATCAAGTAGATTCCCCTTTCCCCCCTTCCCTGTCAATTAGTCTTATTCGTTAGTTTTAAAAAACCCTTACTTTCTATCTTAGAATCAATACTGAGTATTGGTTCCAAAGCAGAAGCGCAGTGAGGGTGAAGGAGTGTCTGAGGGCAGATTTGAACCCAGGACCTCCTGTCTCTAGGTCCAGATCTCAATCCACTGAGCCATCTAGCTACTCCTGTTTATTAGTTTTTCAAATTTAATTTTATGCCCTTTTCCAATAATAATCTCTCAATTTCTTCATACTCTATCATTCCTTTCTATCTATTCTAGTTCTGTCTCTGATTCATAACTCCCATGACTATCTGGTCTCTCTCTTTTCTCTGTCTTCCTAATGTAATCAAAGCTTCTACAGTATCCATTCTAGGTTTTTCCTCCTCCAGGTGGTTTTTCACTGCCTTGTAGAGCTTGTCTCATTGATTCATTTTTCCCATTGTGCCTTGCTCTCAGAACAACTGCCAGTTATTATTGTTCCCCAAGGCTTCAAACTCCCTAATTCTTTGTGTGGACAATATACTTTTAAAGCACCAAAACTCCTTAGCCACACCCACTGTAATGTCCCTATCTCCATCTAAAACCCATCTCCCTTCGCCAACAGGAAAGTTCTTCTGAAGAAATTATTTCTACCTCCACAGGAAGGCCTCCTTCCTTTCTCCTCATTTTTAATCCTTCTCCCCTCCTCCTCCTCACTAATTCCTCTAGGATTTTCTCTTTCTGACACCACAGAGGTAAGTTACCTTCCCCTCCTTGTTTCTCTTCTCCATCCTCCCACTCCTGGCCATCCTTGTGCTAATGCAGTGCCCCCAAAAACATGAATTAAAAAACAAACAGCTTTGGTCTGTAGGCAGAGCATCACCTTGTTCTGTCTATAATGACCCCCAATGTCTTTTCACTGTTACCTCTGCCAGCTTTCCACCTTCACTCCAACTCCTTACAGACATTTTGAAGGAAGTTTCTTCCTGGTCTCCTTTCTGTTGTTGCTGTCTTTGCCTGCTACGTGTATACATTTTGCCTACATTTCTGTTCTTTGAGGTGTTCAAGAAGTCAATGGTTTCCTCATTTCTGGTTTTCTTTCTAAAAAACTTTCAGATACTTGACTCCATACTCACGGTGTCATGTCTTGGTGTTCTGTCCGGCCTGCTCCCTTTATTCTGTATTCCTTTAGTCCAGCACCAAAGCTTCAGAGCTTTGCAACACTGATGCCAATGGGCTTATGACCACTGGCAAGCTTTTGCTCTTGAGGGGCTGTGGCCACCTTCTTGTTCATCATGACCAAGGCAAATTTCTGTAGTTTCGACCTGGAGTCTCCATGGCATTGGAAAGAGTCGGGGTGGGTGGGGGTGGGAATCTGGGTGGAGGGCAATGTTGTATTGTAAGCCTGTGACATGTCCTTGAATCTTCCAGTACAGCCTCATTTGTAGTGTGGGAAATGGGGGAGAGGTGCTCAATGAGCTCAGAGACACTGAGTGTCAGTTTAGGGGTTATTTTTGACCTTTTGGGGGATCCTGAGTGTCCTAGACCATGGGGACAACTCAAGTTGCTTTATCATTACCATATAATTTCTGTTTTAGTGAGATGTGAGAATTTGTAGGGATCAGAGAAACTGTCTAATCCTCCATCTTGTTTTACCTAGAAGTCCAGTGCCCTTTCCTTTTAACATCCTGCCTTCCTCCTGTGTGCATGTGACTGTCGATGTGTATGCATGTACCTTGTCATCCCCCCACCCCCAAGTAGTATGTCTTCTTTGAGGACATCAAATGTGTCATTCTTGTCTTTATATGCTCAACAAATAATACAGTGGATGGAACCTTAGCACTTGAATAAATGCTTGTTGAATTCCTATTCTCAGCAGAATTCATCTTTGTCCTACACACACACACACGCACGCACGCACGCACGCACGCACGCACGCAGTACTAGGCTTGAAAAATGAGTTCTTTTCTAGAGGCACACAGCAGGTCCTGCATATATGCTTATTTCTTTCCCTTTGCCTCTCCTTACTCCAAAGTACAGAATGATTTCATTGGACTCTTTTTTTTTTGCTTCAAGTCACTTTTAATTCGTATTCGCGTTTTCTAGGCAGTGACAATGAATTCTTCTCTCTTGGTTCTGTTTCCTTTCAAGAAAGATGATGCAGTGATTTCCCAGATTCCTTGCTAACCATCCCAAAGTAATGCAAGAATTACTGCAAAGTGTGTTCCTATTGTTCAAGACATGCTAAAACTGTCATCATCATTTCTTTTTACATTTGGTTGTACAGGGAATAACTTGTCCTTTAATTACAAATATTAGTTCTTCCCTCATTTCTTTAATATTAAACATTTTTACTTTAGACAAATAGTTATGAGAGGATGAGTAATAGGATGTAGCCTTTCAGTAAACAATTTTGAGGGCTCTGTGGGAGTAGAATACATTTTAGCAGTAGTTATTTCTGCTGAGAAAGAAATCTCCAACTTTCACATTAAAATATCCATGAAAGACTATTAATTAACTTTAATTGGAGACCAAAATATTGAACATCTACAGAGTAACATAAGTTTAAAGATTTGCATTTGCTCTAGAGGTCAGTGCACTTTGATTTTAGAGATGTAAGGAGATGAAATAGAATGATTGAAAAAAAAACAAATCCTGAAATAAATCCATTACCTTTTCAGAATGGTGGAAATGCCAGTGAAATCTTTCAGTTTATAGTGCTAAATTATTTAGTTGAAACAGAGCAAGTATGCACCATGTCTATAGCAAAAGGTAATTAATCTGAGAAGTATTTCTTTAATTTTGGTGGTTTAAAATAAACCCTTGGCTAACCACTTAAAAACACGTATAACTGGGGGCAACTTGGTGGCTTATTGGATTGAGAGTCAGGCCTAGAGATGGGAGGTCCTAGGTTCAAATCTGGCCTCAGATACTTCCCAGCTGTGTGACCCTGAGCAAGTCACTTGACCTCCATTGCCTACCCTTACCACTCTTCTACCAATACACAGTATTGACTCCAAGACAGAAGGTGAGGGTTTATAAAAAACTCCACTTATAACCAAGAATTTTTTTCCACCTCTACTCTACCCTTGACTTTTGCATTATAGAAAGAGATAAAAAACATTTGGAAGTGGTAGGGGAAGAGGACTTGAATATGGTTACCATTTTGTTATGATAAGGCGGGTAGGATGGTGGTATTATAGGGGATAAATGAGTAGGGAATTGAAAGGGAAAGAGAATACAGCCAGGGCTTTGCATTATGCTCTTAAGGACAGTAAAAAGTAATTTTCTGGACAGTCGGCCCCTCCTCTTTCCACCTAACTTCCTCCTCCGGACTCTAACCCTGGTCTTCTATGGGGATAGGAGGATAACTCCAAGATTTTGAACCTGAGTGAATATAAGAATGGTACCTCGACGAATAAAAAGAGAGATTGGGAGGAGTGTGGTTTTTTTTGGGGGGGAGGGATATAGAGAGATTGACTTCTGGTTTGGACATGATATATTTGAGATGGCTGTCAGACATCCAGACTCTTGGAAAACAGCCTGCATTTTGGGTCCATGAGTAGTGCTAGGCTTTCCCGAAGACATCCAGGTACCTCTAGTGGTCTTCTAAGGACTCTTGGAGAGTCACAGAAGGAGAGATCCTTTTGCTTACCTTGATGTGGTTGCAAGGTGGAAGCTGGTGGAGAATGGAAGTCTGTTTCTGATTCCACCCCAAGTAAAGCTGACATTTTCTTTATTTTGCTTTTGGCATGCATGATCACATATCACCATACGACTAATTCATCAAACTAGGTCACACGTTGGGTTATTAACCAGAGGAGGCGGTAAATATCACACAATTCCTCAATGTGTAATTGAGTAGGCATTTTGAGATAAATAACATGAAGGATGCCCTTTAGGTAAAGTTTAATTATCTGTAAAACAGCCACAATTCCAATCACCAAAAGTTTTCAGAAAAGCAAAGAAGCAAATTCATATTAATATTCCACAAGTCTCTCAAATCCCATCCCAGCTTTGGATCATGGTAGTAGAGCAACAGGAATGCCAAGAAGGGATCTGCTCAGCTGTGATTCTGTCTGGATTACAAAACTTCTTGGTTTTCGGTTTTTGTTTTGTTTTCTTTTTAAAGCTTCTACACATGAGCTTAACTTCCAACTTCATACTCGGTAGCGGGATGTTGCACCTGGTCTTTGAAGTAATGTGGTCTTGTGTGGACAAACAAGAGCACCACCACAGCCTTAGAAATCCTATTCTTTCTTTCCTAGGCTGGGAGGATAGTCTGGAATGCATTGCAAATTAGCGGCCATTGATGGGAACCTTCCAGTGATGTTTTCAAGATTAATGCAAGCCCTTCAGCCATTCCTTTTATTCATTATCTTGTTCCCCCAGAGTTTGAGGTTAAAACTTGTCCTGTCTCTTACAAATGCCATATTCACTTCAACTGAAGTCTACTCTACAACCTAGCCAGGCATGATACAGAATGATTTGTTTTAAATGTGGTAAAGTTGGACGCTAACGTATTAGCTTCAGAAGGACTTGAATACTCAGTTTCCAAATCTGTAAAATGGGGATAATAATTCCTGCAATATCTCTATCATTGGGTTTATGAGGATAAAATGAGATAAAGCTTTTTGGCAAACTTAAAATGTTAAATGTCAGCAGTTATTATTATTACTTTCATCATCATCATCTATATTTTTCTGTTCACTTCAAGTCCCAGTATAACTCATGCTGAAGCAAATATGGGGTAGTGAAAGGAATACTAACTTTAAAATGTAGAGACCTGGACGGGAGTCACATTTTTGCCACTTGCTGGCTGTGTTTTCTTGAGCAGTCTCTTGACCTGCTGAGCCTCAGTTTTCTCATCTGTAAAATGGGAAATAATAATAGTTGGCTGTTGCAAGGACCAGATGAGAGGGCATATGTAAAACAATTTGTAAGCTAAAATTGCCATCCAATGATAGTTAAATGTATCATTGCTTCCTTTTCTTTCCCTCAACAATAACTAATTTTCGAAAAAGTTCTGTGCCAGGTGGGCAGCAAGAGAGACTAGAAAATAAGTAAGATTTATATACCAGCCAGCTGGCCGTGCATGGTTTGTGCAAAATGGCCTACTCCAATTCTAGGTGAGATATGGTGCCCAACTAGGGAAGCAAGACCTGATGGGTCCCCTCATTGGGGATAGATGCTGAAAGCCCTATGGGGCTTCAGGTTATGAGAATGATCCTGTGGGCACAACAGATAGTGCTGAGCTTTGCTACCTTCTAGAAGCGGTGGAATGCTTTGGTCCAGAGGGACTTCTCAGCGAAGGCCCTGAGGCTAAGAAGAGGCTGTCTTCATTCTCCTTGCCCAGTTGCCACTGTTGGGACCAGTTCCACACAAGTAGCTAGAAATGGCCCCTGTGACTTTCAGGCAGCATCTAGAAGATTCTTCAAAGAATATACTGCTACTAGCATGCAAAGGGAAGGGTAGCCCCCTATTTGAGGCGGCCTGCATGCTGTTGTGATGTGGGCCTCGTATGGCTTGAACCTGGAGCTATGGGGCTTGCTATTCCAGACATGGGTATTAAAACCACTAGCTTCCCTGGTGCAGGCTTGTTGATGGGTAGTGCCTCTGTGCTCTAACAGCAGCTTTTCCATTTACCCCATATGAAGCCTCAAGGTCTGGCCTTTCACTTGCCACGTGAGCAGGCCAGGTATTGTATGAGATGCTGTTCTTATAATTCTCATTTTGTTTTCAGGTTATGTTAGCTTTCCTTGTAAGGAGTATGAAAGTTGGAGGGAGGAGCCCATTGCAATGACCACCAACTTCCTCAAGAGCTCCAGGGCTTAGTGGACTTTCTGAGGTTGGTGGGGGCTTGGTCCCAGTGCTTGGAAAAGTTCATGTTCCATCTCTGTAGCTCTGGGAATTATGTGTTGGTTTGGCTGAGCCTCCAGATTTCCCAGTCTAGACCTACCCTGTTGAATGTCAGCAGAACTGATGGTGGCATTTGGGATGGTTGCATGCCAGTGTTACAGAGAACTGGAATGTGCCACCCTCATGGCAATAGGTGCACTCTTCTGGGCTTTTACCTAACCAAGCTAAACCCTTTTTTCTCCACCATAGGCCCCTAAATTGAGGGAGGACTTTGTCAGGTTCAACCTGCCCTCATCTCCTTGCTGATACTTGACTCAGACAACTACTGCAAGAATAGGGTGGATTCTTTTTGGTGGGAGGGGGGGAGTACAATATGGGGGGATATGGTCAAAGAGGTCATTGCTACTGTTGCTGAACTCCTGAGAGTGAAGGTTCAGGCTAACGTCTTTATTTCTGCAAGAAGGTTTTTCTACCCTGAGCACCGTACACCTGCTCTCACCATGATCCAGGCAGTTCCATATATTGTGAATTTATTTGTGAGGTGTTGCACAAGCACAAGCTAGCTGTGTAGAGGTGTCTGTCTGGCTATGGCCTATGAACTTAATGCTGCATTTGTCCACATCTCAGCCTGACCCACTGAATAGGAAGTCAAACTGCCCTCTGGGAAAGAGGCCTCCTATCTCTCCACCTCAAAGCTGGACATGTTGGACACCTGTCTTCTTACCTTGCTCAGCTTGAAAGTGTTTTCCTGCCTCATAATGCGACAGCTTGAATCATGCCTCAATGTTTTTTCTTCTGGTCCTTCCTCCCAGTTCTTAGCACAGTGTCTGGTACCAAATAGATGATTTATAATTATTTGTTTCCTTCCATTTTCTGCCCCTACCACTGAACAGCTTCTCAGCTTCTGCCAGCTTTGCCTCGTGCTAGTCGAGAAGAAGGGGGCTCTTTTCCAGTCCAAGGTGTGCTACCACTTCCTTGTAGGGGTGAATGGTAGGTGGGGTGACATTAAACTTATATGCAAAGACCAGTTGGGTTGTAAAGTAATTTTAAAAAGTAGGTTTCTTATCTTCAGATTTCTAAAATAAAAAGAATTACATTTGTTCTCCCAGCCCCTGCCTTTATACTTAAGTCCTTTAACATACAAGCTAATGTTTCCTTAATCACTCTAGTTTCTTTGTTCATCAGCCTCTTTAACTTTCATAACCTGTAGCTACTTCCATTCTACCTTAGCTCCTCATGGGCATGGTCATAGCCTTGATCTCATTATTACATTACATTACATTACAAATGTTTCCCCTCTGATCCAGAATGCTTATTTCCCTGTCTTACAGTAGCCCCGTATCCATCCATCTCTTGCTCTGCCTCCCTTCCCCTTGTAATTCTTTTTCACTCTAAACCTTCAATCACTCTGGGCTTGCCTACTTTCCTAGTCCATCATCCTAGTTCTGGCCTCTCTTTCTTCTCTTTTGCATCTTGACTCTATAGTTAGCCAGTTCAATTTCACACTGTCTTCTACTCTTAAGCCCCTCTTGCTCTTATCTCTTGCTTCCCATTGCTTTCATTCATTCATATATGCACATATATACATATATATATATATACATATGTACATATATTTTTATTTTCTATTTTTTTCCAGATTACATGGGGATACAATTTTAGTAATCATTTTCTGGTTTTTTTGTGATCCATGTTCTCTTCCTCCCTGCCATCCCTCTCCCCTCCACAGTATGGCAGGTAATATGATATAGGTTGTGCATGAGTTATCACATAACACATGTTTGTCAGATTGTGAAAGAAGGCACATATTGCTTACACCAGAGAAAAATTCATGGAGAAAATAAAGGGAAAAATTTGTATGCTCTGATCTGTATTCAGATTCCATCCATTCCTTCTTCTTTGGCTGTGGATGACATTTTTCATCACAAGTCCCTTGGAGTGATATTGAATCCTTTTATTGCTGTCCATCCTTTCTAACTCCTAACCCTAGATCTTTACTAGAACTCTCCTTTTCTGCTTCTAGGCTACTGAAGATCCCTCGAAGCCCTCATATACCCATTCCAGCTACATTCACTATAAATTTATTTTATCTAGGGTCAACTGTGCCCTCACTACTGCTCCTTAATTGACTCTCCATTGTCCTCTCCAGTGCATCTGTTCCAAATCTCCTTTTCTCATTTCAAGTCACCTACATCATATCTCCCCCTTCTCTCTCAGAAGAACACTTTCACTCTATTGCGAAAAAAATGATTTTATTCATCTTGAGCTCCCTCTTCTCAGTTCTTCAACTTGAATCCCCTCAATATTACCCTGCATTGTCTTCTCTTTTGCTCCAGGCCCTTAATAAGAAGTGGTCCTCCCCAGTGCTGACCCTTCCATTTGTGCCTCTGATTCTATCCCTGCCATCTCTTTTGAAGCTTTGCCCTTCGGTCATCTCTCTTTTTAAACTTTGATTTTCCTTCATTGATAATTAACATGCTGGCTCCAAAAATCGTGAGAGTTCCTCCTTCCTTGAAAAAAACCATCTTAACTTGAAATTACATATGCTGAAGCTATTGCCCTATATCTTTCTTCCATTTGACAGCCACATTCCTAGAAAAAGTCATCTATCCTGGTGTCATCTATTTCCTCACTTCCCAAACATTTCAGTCTGCTTTCAGGCACACCATTTATTTGAAACTGCTCTCTCCCAGGCTCCCAAAGATTCCTTTGGTCATTAAAATCTAATCACCTTTGCTATCTTTCTTGATCCCCTTTGCTAATATTTCACATAGGTTCTTCCCAAGTGAGGGGGGGGTGGGGAAGGATTACACAAGTACAGCCTACTGAAGCTTCATCTCAACATTCTTTTACTCTAAAAGTTGTAATGACTTACCATTTGGTCATGAAATTTAGTTAATTGGGAGCTTTTATCTCACATCAAAATTGGAAAATTCTTTGGTCAGTAGTGAAAATCTCAGATGACAAATGACTTAGTCTATCATCAAGTAAATGTCCCAAGATGTGATTCATTATTTGCAATTATGTACTTCTTAATTAATTGGGGCATAAAATAGTCTCACATATGTTGAAATAAAAGACAAATAATTATAGATTGAACATTATATTGAATCTAAATGCAAACACCACGATGAACATTAAGTTTTGGAAATATTGAATCCCTTGTCACCCATTTGATTTTGTGGTTAGCTGTGATTAATTTGAGAAAGTTTACAAGTTCATCTGCTCTATTATGTTTGATTGAAAAATTCCTCACACTGACATGGATATATTGATGATGTCAATAATCTGACAGCACAAGCACAACTCACAGGAAAAATTACATTTTCAGCCATTGATAGTTTTATGAAACAACATTGGAGGGAACTTGTTGAACAACACAAGAGTTGACCCCTTGCATTACTCTTTAACTTACCTTTTAAGTATATTACTTCTCTTCAGAGGGCAGTTGTTTCCTTGGGTATTAGGGAACCCGGTGGGTTCAGTATTCTACTACTATGGCTTGTAAGCTTCCATTAACAATCAGATAGTAGACACGATATGCTTCAAAAAATACCAACAAAAGCAGTTACTAAGGTGACATGATATAAACAAAACAATCTCCTCTAACCCTAGCTACAGAAATGCTCCTTAAATCTAGGAAGCTCTCTTCTACAAATTCAATGTCTGTAGGAAGAGTGGGCACAAACGTAGAACATATTGTTAGTGTGGCACCCATGTTGGGAATACATACCACCACTAGTACTCTTTCTGGTACTTCTGGACTTCAAATTCTTTAGTTTGCTACAGAGACCAGGTAGATGGCTAAAGTTGGACAGTGAGAGACTCAAGGACATATTCAGAGTGATCATAGCACATCTAAGCCAGAGAACGAACCAAGAGGGGGCAGCTAGGTGGCTCTCTGGAGAGCGTGCCAGGTCTAGAAACAGGGGATTGTAGGTTCAAATCTCACCTCAGGCAATTCCTACCTGTGTGACCTTGGGTGAGTCACTTAACCCTCATTGCCTAGCACTTACTCCTCTTCTACCTTGGAACCAATACTTAGTATTGATTTTAAGACGGAAGGTAAGGATTAAAAAAAAAGAATCATTTGAAACCATGTTGGCAGCACCATGTTAGAATTTCATGGAGTGGCAGGGATGACAATGATCGTTGAGATCATCTAGCCCAGCACCTTCATTTTGCAGAGAAGGAAAGGAATTAGACTTAGCATGAGAACCTCTAATACTCACCCTCTGACTCTGTCCCTTATGGGCCATTTTACCAGGCAGGCAACTTGACTTCTTGGGCCTTAGTTTCATCCATAAAATAGGACTAATAATACTTGCATTACCTCCCTCTCCTGGATTTAGGAGAGCATTTTGTTAACCCTAAAGTGCTGGAGAAGTATAAGGAGTTATTACTTATTTACTATTTACTTATCTGCCTCTCCTCCCTCCCTTCTTTTTCTGTTGGCCCATATTAGAAGGCCCCCAGGTCACTGTGTGAAGGGAATTCTCACCTTGTGGCCTTCTACTATCAGAGTAAATTTGTCATTAAGGAGGTCATCCTATATGATTTCTACCAGATCCTGCATCGCACTAGAAATGGCCCTTCCCCTTTTCTTAGCATATTCATATGATGCCACAGTGAGTGACAAAGTAGCCCAGGCCTAAATCCCCGAAGAGCTCCATTTTCAAGCTGTTTTGTGTAGAAGCAGAACATGACATTGGCTCTGTGACTCTCCACCTTCCCTTGCCAGCGTCCATAATTGCATCTATGACCAGCTTATCTCCCCTTCCGTTCAGCTAGCAGCACAGTTCAGCTGGGTAGTCACATAAGAAGGAAGGCTCCATTGAGCTGCTTTGAAAATGGGGCTCTAAATGTGCCAGGAAAAGTGAAATGAATTCTAATGTGATATTGGCCCAGTGGCTCAAACTCAGGGATACTGGATGGACAGTTAGCTGATCTGAAAGGAGGAGAGCACAATGGAAATTTTAAACAATTCACTGATAATCGCCCAGAAGGGATTTGCAAAGTATGCTTTTATAGATAATATTCACCCTAAACCTCTCAAATTAATGCTTTGAAAACCTTCAACCAAATTTGTTTTAATCCCTATAATATGCAGAGTATTACAATTTTCTTTCTTACCAGTTAGGCTTTGCATTAAGCTTTCATGTTTATCTAAAGTATTGAAATGGATGGAAATTTATACAGTCCCTTTCCTAAGAATAATTTCAAGACATTAACCTGGTCCAGAATGACTCAAGCCAACCAATGAAGACTCTCCCACCCTTATGATTGGGTACAATCATTGCCCAAGACACCCTGGGTCTTTCTCACACACCGATTGTTAATCTTAATAAAGAAATTAATAGTAGAACAGTTATGTGAGGAAAAAAGGAAACCCCAAACTCAAACCTCTTTCCTCAAAGTTCGTCAACAAACTGCATTGGGTTATTATAACAGTGTAGTTTAAAATTAAAAGTGCTTCTGCAAGGAGGAGAATGCCAATAAAATTTAACAAGCTCTGCCCATAAATCAATGACTTCTAGATCCAATGGTTCTTTTTAATCTCATGAGTTAACTCAGGTGTGTTAATAACATAAACATCACATTTTCCAAATGGCTGTTTGATTTTTTTCTGAGTATAACAGTGGCCTTTGATTTCGTCAGAATCAGTTCCAAACCAATAGCTGTTTTCCTTGTAGTTTTTATTTCCCCAATGAGTTCATTGTACCCCTAAAATGCATATTTCCCTTTATTTCTTTCATTAGGGATTTATTTATGCATACAAAGATATAAGTATATATTTACATAGTTTTAATATAAACATACATGCGTGTATACCTATATAATACATATCGTTTCATAAAGTAATACAGAATATTATAATAAATGATGTAGTGCCATTTATGAGCACATAATTTCAAAATTACCACCTGCTGTAAAGGTTGCAGCTTAGTGTTGTAATACAAAATGTCATCACCAAAACTCTACCTAGGTTGGGACAAGCAGAGTTTTGTCCCAGAGGACCCTATTTTTTTTTATTTTTATTTTATTTTATTAATTAATTTAGAATATTTTTCTGTAGTTAGAGGATTCATGTTCTTTCTCTTCCCTCCTCCAGCCCCCTCCCGTAGCCAATGAGCAGTTCTACTGGGTTTTACATGTGTCATTGATCAAGACCTATTTCCATATTATTAATATTTTCACTAGAGTGATCATTTAGAGTCTACATCCCCAATCATATCCCCATCAACCCATGTGATCAAACAGTTGTTTTTCCTCTGTGTTTCTGCTCCCACAGTTCTTTCTCTGGATGTGGATAGCGTTCTTTCTCATAAGTCCCTCAGAATTGTCCTGGATCATTGCATTGCTGCCAGTAGAGAAGTCTATTACATTTGACTGTGCCACAGTGTTTCCATCTCTGTGTTTAAGGTTCTCCTGCAGAGGACCCTATTTTAAATCCTAACTCTGCCCCAACTGGTATAACATAACTGGTATAACACTGGGGAAATCACTTAACCTGCCTGAAACTCATTCTTCATCTGTAAAAGGAGGCAGTTGGATTAAATAATCTCTCTTCTGCTTGAAATCTCTGTTCCAGAATGCTGTGTGGTGGGGAGGGAAGGCAACCTGGAGGCTGATGCCCTACCCTTCACTTCACAGCTCATGCTCATGCATTGACCTGCACCCTTCAGCATGACTCAGTTTCTTCTTTTGGTCACTTTCCATAGGGTTCCATTGCCACTCTCCCTCCACCTTCACCATTCGGTATGATTATTCTGGGTCCTACTGTAGTTACTCCTAATTCTTTTTGTCCCAGGTGAAAAATTCTCTAGTCATCCCTCTGTTTCCAGCATTTTCTCTCTCTAGGGCCAACTGTCCTTCATTTCTTAATTCAGAACATCTGGGCAGTCATTGCCTTCAAAACTAGATGGCCTCTCTTATGTGGATGAGGAAATGTATAGACTCATTGACTCATGGGATGTTAGACACAACAGGGACTTCAAAGGTGGTACAGGCAATAACAACATTAACAAAGCTTGTTTTGTATAGTGCTTTAAATTTGCAGGATGCTGAAAAAATGTTTTCTCATGCATTCCTCAAGGTAGTCCTATAAGAAAGGTATTACAAATACCATCAACTCTATTTTATAGATAAGGAAACTGAGGCCCAGAGGAGTGACTTACCCAAGGCCACAATCACATTATATGTAAGAAGTAGATGTTCCTGAAAATGATAAAAAAAGACCCTTCCTACTGTAACTTTAGTTAAACAGAGGAGATTGCAAAGGGAAGCTCAGTGTTCCCAATACTGGCAATGTCCTGTGTTCTATAACTGCTGAGAAGCAAGTTGGCTTGACTTCTGAGTTAGGAGAGGCCAGTTCAATCTTGCCTTTGGCCTCTTAAAAACTATCCTTCTGAATAAGTCATTTAATGAGCCTGAGAATCTATTCTTACCTCTAAAAGAGGCATAATAATATGAGTAGAATCTTCCTGATAGAGGCAACATCATAGAGGCATAGAAAATCTAGGTTAACTTCCCACCTCTGACATGTACTGCTGTATGACCCTAGGCAAGGTGCTTAACCTCTCTGTTGCAGGCAGTTGTGTTGCAGAGAAGGTGCTGATATCCAGTGGTAAAGGGAATTGCTCACCAAGAGTTCTCTAAATCAATGAAATCATAGGTAGGGGCTCTATCCCTTATCCCACCTGTCTCAGAGGTTTTTTGTGAAGATAAAATAAAAATGTCACATAAGACCCTTTGTAAACCTTAAAGCACAATCTAAATATCAGCTATTGCTAAATGAACAGAAATTTAAGGTTAGGAAGGGCCTTAGCAGCTATCTAATCCAGAAGTTGCAAAGCCACAGCCCACAAAACTCTTGAGTGGGTCAGAACCTGATTAAAATATAATTGGGAAATATTTAACAAAATAATAAAATGTTCATTTGTGGTTTTCTCAGTCAATATGTGGCCAGCAGGGATTTCTTCCTATTTGGATTGGATGCCCCTGATTCTAACCTAACTCCTATCCCCAAGGAGGACCTGGGTTCAAATCTGGCCTCAGATACTTCCTAGCTGTGTAACCTTGGGCAAGTCCCTGATTGACTAACCCTTGCTGCTCTTCTGTCTTAGAACTGATAGTAAGACACAGAATTAAAATAAATATAATAGAACAGGAATTCCAGAAGGCATTTAGGGAAGGCAGGTATAAGTGAGCTAGGGACACTGAAAGGATAGAGCTGATATGGATGCATATAAGGAGCTAGATGGTAGCCACTGAAGGGAGCTTCAACCTAGATCAGTGATGGCAAACCTTTTAGAGACATTAGAGACCAAGTGCCCAAACTATAACCCTCATGCCCCTCCTTGCACCAGACAGGGGAGGGAGGAAGTGCTCCCAATGGCTGCTGGGCAGAGGGGCAGGGCATGTGAGAAACGTCCTCATGTGTACGTGGAGAGCAGCCATAGGTTTGCCAACAAGGGTCTAGACAATCTATGATTCAGAATCTAAGTGATTGTGAGTAGAGCCAAAATGCAGTTAAGTTGTGATTTACACAGTAGCAAAAGGCAATGTTGATTTGATTCTTAATCTCTGAGAAAAGGGTAGGCAATATATTTTGAGTAGATTATCTCCCCCAAGATAGGGAGGTGGTGATCTTCAAGAGGGTCTTTGTTCCTGGACTCTTTGCCAGTGGAGAGTGAGAGGGCCAACAAGGCAAATGTTCAGTCCTTGGTCCTGTCTGGTAGTCAAGGTCAGTTAAGTGCTAACCCCAAACTTGTTAACTGGGTATGTAAGGTGGAAGATAAACAATCAGCCTTGGAAGTAGGTAAATCTGAATTTATGTCCTATCCCTGATGCATTTTGGTCGTGTGATTCTAGAAAGCTCACAGCTCATCAGTGTCTTCAATGCTTTAAGACTCTAAATTAGTGGGAGCAGCTGGGTGGCTCAGTGGATTGAGTAAGACTCAGAGGCAGGAGGTCCTGAGTTCCAATGTGACCTCAGACACTTCCTAGCTGTATGTGTGTGTGTGACCCTGGGCAAGTCACTTAACCTCCATGGCCTCGACCTTACCATTCTTCTGCCTTGGAACCAGGACATAGTGTTGATTCAAAGATGGAAGGTGAGGGTTTAGAGGGAAAAAAAGACTCTCTAAATTAGAGAATATTTGCTGATCTGTGCTAGTAGAGGGAGTTTCCTCATTAGAAGTTATAAACACCAAAGAAATAACAGTTCCAAACCCATATTTCTACTTCTAGCTCTTGTCATCTATATCTTTCTCATTTCTTTCTCTTTTTGTATCATCTGTATAATCTATATCACCATCCATACTCAAATGTTCTATATACATACCCATATTGATTTCATCTATATATTATTATCATTTGTATTTGTATCAGCTATATATCTAGCTAGATATTTATATATAGAAAATGAAGAGATACTATTTCAAATAACTTCCAGTATATTTGATGAACATACACAATATAATCTGTCTTCATGCTGTAGTGCCTCCCTAAGAATTATTTCATTTCAGAGAAGTTGCTTGACCTTATCATTAGATTCATTTATTAAATGTTAGAGCAAAAAGACCCCTGATTTAATGTTTTATTAAGAACATTGCAAAGGTAGGGCCTTTGTCTAATTGTGTATTTTTAATACAAGGATGTGATTCTTTGCCTTTCTAGAATTTTTTCTCTCTTGGCTCACTGGACGTATTGCATATGGCTTGATTAAAGTCTTGAAAGAATAGTCATCATAACTATAGCGAGTGCACACTGGAAAGCTTTACTTGAAGTTGTTAAAGTTCAGAACATTGTTACATGCCTAATGGAAGCAGTTTTAAAGGAGAGTTTTCACTGGTGCATACTTATTTCCTTCTTAGATCCTTTTACAAAATAAATATAGGAAAGCCTACGGAAGTATCTCAATACAAACTGAAACCCAAGAATTCAGCTATCTGAGCCAAGGTCCAGCTTATTCTGAAGGATAAGGGGCCAAATGTAGTCAAGCCATCATTTTTTCAGTTCTAAGGATTGTGTCCTTGTCCACTTGTTAATAAAGGTAGGCTTCTACCAGTCTGTTTTACTACCTTATGTTACCCTTTGATAAGCCATATGGGTGGCAGGGAAGATTGAACAGATTGTTACCTTATTCCACAATTGGTAAATCAGATTTACTTTCAATATAAAAAGAAATGAGGTAACCATTTTTAATGAAATCTTCTTTGCCTTCCTCATTTATTTGGGCTTGAATCATTCAGGTGATTTCTTTACTTTTTTCCTCTTAATTTATTAGTATCAGCCTAAGCATCCTATTGTATAGTTAGAGAATTTTGTACCTTTTGAACTACATTCTCCAGAATTCCTTTCATCTCCCAGCATCCCTTTTCCTGTGCCTAGCTTTTTTTACTTTAGTTGTTATTAATAAAAGTTATACAATATAATACTTAGTTAGTATATATTAATTTTAATCTTTACACTACTCCAGAATTTCAGGTGGATTCTGGATTGCCCCACCAAGCAGGAAGAGCTTCATTTACCCTTCCAGATATAAACTTTGTGACTGTCAGAAGACCAGCCTCATTTATCATGGAGAGGCTTATAATTAGGTGGTTAGCCATAGAGCCTAAAATGTTTTCTAGCTAAAGAAGGCAATGAAACCTGGATGCTCTCAGATCTGAATGGAAGTATGCCCAATAAAGACTGATAAAATGGCAAATAGCCAAGATTATTGTGAATCTAGTCAAAGAGAAGGGAGCAGAAGTAGAGAAATCACCTACCTATACTTATCAAGCTATATGTTAAAAATTTTAGTTATAACACAGGAAGAGTTGTAGAAGATCAGAGAAGACAAGATCTAAGAAAGTAGCCAGCATTGAAAGTTATAGCCAGGGACAACTAGATGGCCCAGTGGATGGATAGCCAGGCCTGGAGACAGAAGATCCTGGATTCAAATTTTGCCTAAGATACTTCCTAACTATATGACTCTGGGCAAGTCCCTTAACCCCCATTGCCTAGCCCTCACTGCTCTTCTGCCTTGGAACCAATACACAGTATTGAGTCTGGAGGTGGCAGGTAAAGGGTTTTGCTTAAAAAAAATAAACAAAGTTATAATTTCATGGCTTTGTATACCAACTCACCAAGAAAGGAAAACACAGCGTCACTAAAGGACCTAACAGGGAAGCTACTTTGCTCTCATAGGTTCACTGAGCCTGAGGGGATGACATTCATAATTGGGATATGGCTCATGAATAGTATATTTTATTTAACATGAACACATTAGGGAAGTGGGGGAGGATGGGATGGAATTGCCGGTGAAGAAGATATATTCATATATAAAAAAAATCTAAAAAACAACAGAGAGAGTTTGGGAAACAGATCACAAGCCAGGCAAGGCAGTCTGATAAACAGTTAATAATGATGGGGAGGAAGGGCTCTACATATTTGTTGGAGCTCTCTGCCAAAAGCAGAGTGAGTAACTAATAATTCCACGGTTTGCATTAGTGATGATTTAATACTTCAAAAGAGGGAAGAAGCAATGAGGAGGAACGCTACTGTGTACCTGATATTTTTTATCAGTCAGTTTAGATTTTATTTTTCTTATTTTCACTTTATTGCTATCTTTTATTTTAATATCCCCTTTTTTTCTAAATATCTCTCTCTCTCCTTTTGTAACAAAGAATATAAAAAGAATGCTAATAAAAGCAATTCAGCAGAACTAGCCAAGACATTCACCAAGTCTGACAGCATGTGCACTGGTCCACATCCATAGTCCTCATTTCTGCAAGTAATAGACAGAGCTTTATACCCAATTCTTTCTTTTTTAAAAATATTTTTATTTCATTAAATGTTTCCCAAAGATATGTAAGAAACTTTTAACAATCATCTTTTAAAATTTTGAGTTCCAGGTTCTCTCCTTTCCTGCCATCTCTTGTGCCTTTTTGAGAAGGCAAGCAATTTTTTATTAGTTATACATGTGAAGTCATGCAAAACATTTTCATATTTTGCTGTAGTTATTGCCGAGTCATGTCTGACTCTTTGTGACCCTTTCTGGAGTTCTCTTGACAAAGATACTGGAACGGTTCACCATTTCTTTCTCCAGTTCATTTTATAGATGAGAAAACTGAGGCAAGCAGGGTTAAGTGACTTGTCTTAGGTCACACAGTGTGTAAGTGTCAGAGTCTAGGCCAAGCACGCTATCTACTGTGCCACCTAGCTGCCTCATTTTCATATTAGCTATATTTGAAGAAGAAAACATTAAAAAACCCAACAAGAAAGAATAAAAAAATGCTTTAATTTATACTCAAAATTCATCAGTTCTCTCTGGATTTTTCATCATGGGTCCTTTGGAATTGTCTTGGATCAATTTTTTGATCAGAGCAACTAAGTCTTCCATAGTTGATCATTCTTGCCATATTGCTGTTATTGTACGCAATGTTCTCCTGGTCTTTATCACTTCACTTTGCATGAGTGTTTTCCCAGGTTTTTTGGAAACCATCCTGCTCATCATTTCTTATAGCACAATAGATTCCATCACCATCATCTACCATGACTTGTTTAGCCTTTCCTTAATTGGTGGGCATCCCCTTAAATTCCAATTCTTTACCACCACAAAAAGAGCTGCTATAAATATTTTTGCACAACAGGTTCTTTTCCCTTTTCTCTGGTCTCTTTGAGATCTAGACCTAGTGGTGGTATTGTTTGGTCAAAGGGTATATACAGTTTTATATGCAATTAATTTGCATTTCTCTAATAAGTTGTGATTTTTAGCATTTTTAATGTGACTATTGATAGTTTTGATTTCTTCTTCTGAAAACTGCATGTTCGTATCCTTCAACGATTTATCAATTAGAGAATGGCTTTTATTTTTATAACTTTGGCTCTCTAAATATTCGAAAAATCAGGCCTTTGTTTCTGTAAATATTCTTTCCTCAGTTTCCTGTTTTCCTTTTAATTTCTAATTAGTTTTATTTGTCCAAAGTTTTTTTTTTATTTCATGAACTCAAAATGATCTATTTTATATCCTGTGATGCTATCTCTTGTTCGGTCATAAACTCTTCCCTTATCCATCAATCTAGCAGGTACAATTTTCCATGCTCCCTTAATTTGCTTATGATGTCACTCTTGATATCTAAATCATGTACCCATTTTGACCTTATCATAGTCTATAGTGTAAGATACTGGTTTACACCTAGTTTCTGCTTTTTCTCATTTCTTCTACAAAGAAGGACTGCATATTGAAGTAATATAGAAATATAGGAAAGTTCATATAGAAATGATAGGAAAACTGGGAGGACTTGCAATTAACGTTTGTATTCCTCTTAATATTTGTGATTGGGACAGAAAAGAAAGAGAGACATAGTCTGACATGCACATTAGATTTTTGGAAAACAGACTTCAGATTTTTTCAAATAAAAAATAAATGGTACCTTGGTATAAAATTCTGCAAGTGAAGCCTGCTCACCAAGGAATAAAATGATAGAGCTTGATCATGTCTAAAGGAGGACAATTAGAATAGTGAAGAACATTGAGATCATGACAAAAGAAGATCAGTTGAAAAAGGTGGGCCTATTCATTAGTAATACAGAAGGCACTAGTCGGTAGAGATGATCTCTACCAGTTTGGATCTAAAAGATTCAAATTTGTAGGTGGCCCAAAGGGCAATGTCAAGTTTTATAGCAAGTACAGCTGGGCACATGGTCCCAACTCTGATTTGAATTGAAATGGAATAAAAACCATCCTTAAGCATACATGTGACCAGAAAAGGATTTAGGTCACACGTGTAACAAGAGCAAGCATGAGTGACAAAATATGAAAATAACGAGAGGTGTCGAGTGGATTTATAGAGAGACGAACATAAACAGGAGTCGCATGGGGTGAAAAAGTGTGGAGTGGCTGATGAGAGGGACTGTTCACATGGATCAAATCCAGGGTGCATTTAAACAAGCAGAGAACAAAAATGAGAAGGGAAAGTAGGGAATAAATGGAGAACAGAACCAGAGCCAAGAATGAGTGAATATGCCCACCCCTAGTGGTTTAGAGCAAAGGCGTCAAACAGATGCCTTCAGGCCTCCTGAGGCTGGCCTGAATTCGATTAAAATGTAATTGGGCAATATTTAATGCAATATATGAACGTTGAATAGAACAAAGATAATGTTATTATATCATTTTCTAACTCATTTTGTATCTGCAGGGATCCCTGTGTATGGTTTAGTGGCCTTCATTTCTATTTTGGTTTGACACCACTGCTCCAGGCATTTTTTTTCCTTTCCAATCCTTGTCTTATTGCTTCCTCATTGTGTCATTTTCCTAGCAGAATAAGGATTTACTTTTTCCAAGAAAAAATTCAATCTGATGTATAGTTTTCTATTTCTGATTCAAATCAGCTCTTCCTACATGAAATGTATATTGTTAGTTGTTACAATCTTTCTTATATGGCCAAACATGTTTTAAATGGCCAAAACAGTTTTATTCTGGATCTTTTTCATCCTTTTCTAGACTGCCATATTCTCCTCTGTATTGAGGTAGTAGCAAATTCTTACCATTGTACCAAAGCCCAAGAAATCATTTATGCCCCATAGCCATTATATAAATGGCAAAGAAGGAGAAATGGAAGGAGTTGTTGGTACTGGTATTTTCTGCAAACACTGACAGAATACGTGCCAGTTGCATTTTAGGATTGATTAAGAAAATCATAGGACCATAACTTTAGATCTAGAAGCAAACTTAAAAATGATCAACTCAAACCCGCTGTTTTACATATTAGGAAACTGAGGCCTAGAGAAGTAAAGTAATTTACCCCAAGTTACGCAGCTAGTAGCTATATGACTTTTTAGTCTTTTGGTCTTTTCATTCCATTTCCTCTAGGATTTTAATAGGCTATGAGCTGTGGACATCTAGGAACTGAATTGCAAATACAGAAGGATGATATTTACTGTATGGGTTCATTAGCATCATTCTCTAGAGCTAAATGATTTGCATGGGACAGAATAATAAAAGTACTCCTGTCTGTAGTTTCTTGAAGTGCAAGCTGCCTTAATGTTGTCTCCTATATCTTGAGGCTAAAAACAAGAGGGCTCCCAGGGAACTTTGTATTTTTAGATTTTTTTTGTGAATTTCTCATAGATTAAAAAATAGCTTCTAGTAAGCATTGGAGGTCAAAATGTAAACCACTTTCTCGTCTTGCAAAAAAAGAAGAAGAAACGCTGAAAGCAGGAACTCTAGAAGCATCCTGAACACTCGATTTGAAGGTGTGACAATAATTCCTTCTTTCTCCTATCTCTAAGGAATAACTTCCTTGATCTAGAATTTCCTACTTCAAAGATAACCTGGGTGGAAGAAGGAAAGGATGAATTACTGGTGGTAGAATCTTAGATGGCAAAGCTCAGAGACCATACCCTAGACCAGTGATGGGCACACTATGGCCCATGGGCCAGATACGGCCCCCTGAAATGTTCTCTCTGGCAGCTGCAACATTATTCCTAATCTGACGAATGCAACGAGTAGGATACAATACAATGAAACTTTGAAAGAGTTTCCTTAGAAACAGACTGACAGAGGAGCATTTCCTTTCCTTTGGTCCCTCTTTAAAAAGTTTGCCCATCACTGCCCTAGAAGGATCAGTTAGAGAAACTAGGCATCTTGTTTAGCCCACTGAGGACATATACAGGGAGATGGGTGGTGCTAAAGTGGCTCTTGATGACAGACACGTGATGCCTACCTTCAGGGCGTACTAGGTGACATTAAAAGTATCTAATATGGTATAGTGAAGGAAGGCTTTCAATAGGGGAATAATAATTTAGTTAAGATAAGCATGATTAACCCTATATGAGATGTGTAAACAGTATATATGTGTGTGTGTGTGTGTGTGTGTGTGTGTGTGTGTGTGTCTGAATATACAAATTTATTTATTTACTTGTAATCACTACCAGTCACTCTAACCTTTCACCCTGAATATCCCATATTCAGCTCTTTTCTGATTGAGTTTGCAGTTAAATATGACTATCTTTTGCTCTGGGTAAAACCCAGAGGGTTAACAATAAAGTGTAGCAAAATCACCTTTTAAGAGAATGACAGTTCTAAAGCAGTTCTGGATCCATAGAATGAAAGCACCTCTTTAATGATAATCAGTCACATGTTTTGGTCCCAACTCTTAGAATCCAAGAAAATGTCTTTGCACTATGATGTTTGCTAATTTGTAATCATGCCCCCAAAGTCACTGAACTGTCCATACCACAGTGATACTGCTGTTAGCCCAAAGAGATCAAAGAAAGAGGAAAAGGACCCATACATACAAATGTAATTTTAGCAGCTCTTTTTGCAGTAGCAAAGGACTGGAAACTAAGGTGATGCTTACTTACTTGGATGGGTAAACACTATTGTATATGAATGTAATGGAATATTATTGTGCCATAAAACATGATGAAAGGGAAATTTTCAGAGGATACTGAGAAGATCTCAATGAACTTGTATACAGTGAAGCGAACAGAATTAGGAGAAAATTTTATATAATGACAACAACATTATAAAAAATAATAACTTTGAAAGACTTTAGAAATATGATTCATGCTGTGGTAAACTACAGTGCTAGAGGAATGAAAATGAAGCACACTACCCAACTCCCCACAGGGGACCTCCGGGTACAGAGTAAAACATATGTTTTTGGACAAGGTCAACAAAGGAATTTGTTTTGCTGGACTACATACTTTTATTAAAAAGAGCTTTATTTTTATTTTATTATTTACTGTTGATTGTGCAGAGGAGGGGACGTTCCTACTTCCTAGAACACATAATAAATCATGTAAAAATAAAGAAATACAATTTAAAAAGAAAATTAATGGAAAAATATGCTTCTATTAAGATTTAGTTTAGTTTTCCAAAGTGAGAGTTTAGTTCTCAGAAGTATAAATTTATGGTTTTATTTCTGGGATGTGAATTTCTCTGAATTGACTTCCCTTATCCTTTGATAGATATTCCTGTCCTTTTTCTTTATTCTTTCTTCTGCCTTATCAACATATGCTTGAAAAAAAGATTTAAGCCATTTTCAGTTCTTCTGAACATTTGCAGTGTATTTACTTGGGGATAAATTGCTAATCTTTATAGAATTTTTAGCATATATTTTAAATTTCTAAAATAGATTTTATTGATATATTTTGATTTCTTATGGCTTACATTCCTTCTTGTATATCTTACTCTCTCCTCTTCCAGAGAGCCATACTTTATCAAAAAGATATGTTGAAAGGAAAAAATAAAGAAAAGAGAAAGACCATATAAATCAACAGAACTAATCAATACACTGAAAAATTCTGAATATAAGTACAAAATTTCACACCTCAGGACCTCTTGCCTTTACAGATTAGTACAGAGAGTCTTACATTTCTTCTTCAAGGCCATGTGTGGTCTTTGTAAATATGTAGCACTTGCTTTTTGATAGCTATGTGGAAGCTGTCCTTTCCATTTACATTGTTTTAGTCCTTGTTTATATTGCTTCATGGTTCTGCTTAGTTAATTTTTAAAAATCCAATTAATTAATTAATTAAGAATGTTTTTCCGTGGTTACATGAATCACGTTCTTTCCTTCTGCTCCTCCTGGAGCCGATGAGCAATTCCACTGGGTTTTACATGTATCATTGTTCAAAACCTATTTCCATATGAATAATATTTGCAAGAGAGTGATCATTTAAAGTCAACATCCCCAATCATATCCCCATCGAACCACATGATCGATCGTATGTTTTTCTTCTGCGTTTCTGCTCCCCACAGTATCTCTGGATGTAGATAGCAATTTTTCTCATAAATTCCTCTAGATTGTCCTGGCTCATTGCATTGCTGCTAGTAGAAAAGTCTATTAAATTCGATTGTGTGATAATGTATCAGTCTCTGTGTACAATGTTTTTCTGGTTCTGCTCCTTTCTCTCTGAATCCATTCCTGGAGGTCTTTCTAGTTCACATGTAATTC
The DNA here is from genome assembly GCF_016433145.1 of Gracilinanus agilis. Lineage (NCBI taxonomy): Eukaryota > Metazoa > Chordata > Mammalia > Didelphimorphia > Didelphidae > Gracilinanus > Gracilinanus agilis. The sequence goes on along the minus strand of NC_058136.1, from coordinate 10,783,330 downwards.
CTTCAGTTCATTATTCCTTTCAGCACAATAATATTCCATCACCATCAGATACCACAATTTATTCAACCATTCCCCAATTGATGGACACCTCCTCATTTTCCATTTTTTTGCCACTACAAAGAGCTCGGCCATAAATATTTTTGTGCAAGTATTTTTCCCTATTGTCTCTTTGAGGTAAAAATCCAGCAGTGCTATGACTGGATCAAAGGGCAGGAAATCTTTAAAAGCCAAGTTCCAATTTGGGCATAGTTCCAAATTGCCTTCCAGAATGGTTGGATCAATTAACATGCTTATTTTACTTTTTACCTATTCATGTAAATCTTTTCTTGCTTCTCTATGTTCATCATATTTATCATTTCTTATAACTTGATAATACTCCATTGAATTTCTTTACAGCAGTTTGTTTAGCCATACACCAGTGAATATAAATCTACTTAGTTTTTGCTATCATAAAGTCTTTGCTATCAGAAAAAAGTACTGATATAATTATTTTGGTGTATTTGAGTATTTTCCATCAGCAGTCTCCTTGTAGACTAAGCCCAATAATGGAATTTTAGTATTAAAGAGTAAAGACATTTTATTCATTTTATTTGTATAGTTCCAAATTGCTTTCCAAAATAGTTGTGCCAATTCACAGATCTTCTAATAATGTACTCATATGCGCATCTTCCCACAACCTCTCCATCCTTGACTATTCCTATCTTTTGTTGTCTTTGAAAATCTGCAGGGTCTGAAGCTAATCTTTGGGGTTATTTTGTTTTGATTCACATTTCTTTTATGATCAGTGATCTGGTAAATTATTTCCTATGATTGTGAATAGTTTGCAATTCTTCTTTTGAGAATAGTTGTAGTAACTAGCATTTATTTAGCACTTTAATGTTTTACAAAGAATTTTACAAAAAGGATCTCATTTTATCCCCACAATGTACCATGGAAATAAATGCTGTTATTATCTTCACTTTAGAGGTGAAGAAATTGAAAAAAATAGAGGCTGAGTGACTTATCCAAAGCTACTACATGTCTGGGTCAGAACTTGAACTCAGGTCCTCCTGTCTGCAAGTTCATCACTCTTTCCACTGCAGCACTTTATTGCTTATATCTTTGACCATTTATCTATTATAGAATGACTTTTTACTTTATATGAATGTATTTAGGTAATATATATGCACACACATATATGTACCTATTTTGTATGCATATATATGTGCCTGTATATATTTTTGATACTAAAACCTTGTCTGAAAAAAATTAATATGAATTTTCCACTCCCCTTTTCTTTGGTATTTAATTGGGGATTTAAATTTTTTTTTTTATATTTTTGGTTAATTCATGTGATATTTTTTATTTTAATTTTAAAATGTTTTTCATGTGATATTCTTGATCTTTTGTTCTTCCAAATGAAGTTTGTTATTATTTTTTCTAAATCAATAAATTAATTTTTTGGTAATCTGATTGGCTTAGAATTGAATAAGTATATTAGTTTAGATAGGATTGGCATTTTAATTATATTGGTTCTGCCCATCCATGAACAATTAATATTTCTCCAATTAATTAGATCTGACTTTATTTGTGTAAAAAACATTTCATATTTATGTTCATGTAGTTCCTGAGTTTGTTTTGGCAGGTATATACCTAGGTATTTTATTCTATCTGTGGTTATTTTAAATGGGCTATCTATCTCTTGCTATCTCTTCTTGCAGGACATTGTTGGTGATGCATAGCAATGCTGATGATTTATATGGGTATTTTATATCCAGCTACTTTGCTGAAATTATTGATAGTTTCAACTAATTTAACCCTGGCTATCTCTAATGCCTGAAATGTGTTCCTTCCAAATCCCTACCTCCTGGCTTCCATGATTTCTTTCAAGTCCCAGCTAAAATCCCACCTTCTACAGGAAACCTGCCTCAATCACTTTTATTTTATTTCCCTCATTTACTTATCTGCCCCATTCTCTTCCACACTGATTATCTCGAATTTATTATATATTTATCTACATATATTTTTTGTCTTCTGCTAGCTAGACTGTGGACTCCTTGAAGGCAGAGATTGTTTTGTCTTTGTATCCCTCACATTTAGTGCAGTGCCTGTCAAATATTAGGTGCTTAATAAATGTTTAATGACTGACTTCCTCCAGGGTCCTCTCACTGACTTCCCTACCTTCAGTGCACACTTAAATACTATAGTTATTAATTAAGAATTAATAACTACCTAATCTTCCTCACAACAATACACACACTTAAGAGACCCACTATCTACTGAGACTGAGGAGTGAGGAAGAGGGTGTGTGTGTGTGTGTGTGTGTGTGTGTGTGTGTGTGTGTGTGTGTGTGTGATATTCTGCTTCTATGAGCAACATCTACCTGCTGGCACACACTTCTGCATTGTAGCTACCTAAGTTCTTCAGAGACCTGCCCACTTACTGACACCAACTCTCAGATTATAACATAGCAGCTGGGAGCCTTGCCCACCCATTGAGATGGACATGAGACCATGCAGTAAGCCACTTATCAGCCACTCATACCACCTGGCACTAAGCTGAGACATATCTAGTTCCCTTTACAACAGATCCAACCTCTGCCCACTCATGGGGGCCTGTGGGAAGAGCTAAGTTTAGTTCCCATCTGAACAGGATTGATTAATTTATATACCTTGATAGAGATCTGAGGATCCTATAGTAACTAAACTAAGAATAAGTGGGTATCCCAGCTTCTTCAAAAGTACTTTCCTTCCCATTGACTACTCAGGAAACTGCACAACTGCTAACAGAAACTCCTGCACTGGAATACTAGTTCTTGGGCATCAACTGTCAATAGCTTTTAGGAGCTCCGGTGACCCTGAGCTGAAACTCAACACTTCTTAGGCACCAACTCAACAACCTCACCCATAAAATGCTGTCCAAGACATCAACACTCTTGACTATATCTTTTTAGCTGGTAGAGGAGGATCCTAGTTATCTTGGCTTATCTGGGACTTTGGACTTGAACCAATGGTGTCCTGCTAAATGTCTGCCACCCATTTCTTTGGGGATGGGGGGAAATGCACTCATGATAAATGTTTAAATTTAATATGTGTTAACACTTCATTAATTCTAGAAAATTAATTAAATTAAAAATTTAAATTAATTTTTTTCACACTTTAAGAGGAAACTTAGTGAATCTGTTGCCGAGTTCTGATTTGTAACTTTTTTTAAACCCTTACCTTTCATCTTAGAATTACTACTGTTCATCGATTCCAAGGTTCCAAGGCAGAAGAGTGGCAAGGGCTAGGCAATGGGGGTTAAGTGACTTGCCCAGGGTCACCTAGCTAGGAAGTGTCTGAGGCCAGATATGAACCTCCCACCTCTACACCTGGCTTCAATCCACTGAGCCACCCAGCTGCCTCCTTGATTTGTACTTTTGCTAATTTCTGAGTTGTAAATGTTTGCGCTGCAAATCTGAAAATGGCTTTTAGGGGCTAGGCTTGAGCTTCCTTCATTTACCTTTGCGGTCTTCTCAAGAAGCTTGGGAAAAGGTGGGAAGAACTCCAGCTGCACCTGGCCCACTCCCCATAGTGATTAATAAGGGAGGAGGAGGAGGAGTCCCTTGTGTGTATGCTGATTGTCAAGGCTGTGCTGCAGCTGAGAGGCTCTCCCTTCTATTAAGGTGTGCCTGATATTGCCACTGGCAGCTTTTCCCACCTTCCAGAAACCAACCTTCCCAGCTCACATTTCACTCCCTCAGAGAAGCTGAAAACCCTGGTAACATAGTGCAGAGACCTATTGCAGGACGCCTCCTTGACAGTAAGGAGTTATGTTCAGGCTGAGAGGAACTCTGGGATGTCACCTTGGAACTAGCCAAAAGAGAAATTGAGTAGCCCATCCCTCTCCCTCCTCTTATTCTCCCCTCCCTCTTCCCATATGCCACTTAGAAAACCACCTAATTACTGATATGGAACCATGCACCAACCCCCCAACTTGGACATTGGAACCTCCATGCCCCACAGAAGCTTCTTAGAGCCCCAATAACAATGACCTGATAGCTTCCCATCCCTGTATTGTTAAAGGTATAGATGAAAACATAGAAGATGCCTTGCTCTGGATCTTAGCCCAGAACCTAGTGCTCATGGCATGACTGAGATAGGAGAAATAGCCTGGCTATTGTGGAGCTTTGGGCTTGGACCTTAGAGAATGGCTATGGTAGCTCCTTCCAGGGTCTACACTGACTTCCAACACCTGCCTCAGAAGAGGAGCTCTACAGTTCCATCCAGTCCACTCCCAGATGCAATTGGGGAAAGGCGAGACAAGTCAGGAGGCAGAGGACCTGCATAAGGTGGCATCTACACTCTGCTTAAGACCCTTCTCAACTTGGTACCAACTCTGGGATGTTGACACAGCCTCTGATTACCCTGATCATCCTGCTTGGAATCATGTAAATATCTCTACCCTAGCTAGCATTCTAAATCTTCATCAAGTCAGTGTACTTTGCTTGAGTCCATGAATTTTGGAATATTGTTTTGGAATAGAATCAAATTGTTTAGATAAACAGCCACCCTCTAAAAAATTTCCTGAGCCACATAACTGAGCATTCCTGTACATATAGTTTACCGTCTTAAACATGTGCACAAATAATCACGATACATATTAAAACCTCAGTTCAAAGGAGAAGTTCATTGAAAGTATTTTGAGAAAATCAAACTTAAATGAATTCATATTCAAATATGAATTGAATCTCGTTTATTTGAAATACAAAATCTGATGAAAGGAAATCTATTACGGATCCTCTTATAGGGTTAAGGAAGAATCCTTTTGGAAAACAAATGATAAAACATGATGTGTTGGAAAGATTTGGAATCAAACCATCTTGATTCAATTTGCAGTCTTGATCAAGTTACTTCCTATTTTCAGCCTCAGTTTTTTCATCTGTAAGATCAGGGAGAGGTTGAACTGGATGACCTCTAAAATCTAACGTACTATGATTCTCCAATTTCTTTTGCAGTCCTGGATTTTCGTATGGCAATTTTTCTTAAAAGGGACACCCAGATTTGGTTAGTATAGTGATAATCTGATGAAAGGAAGCAAGACTTACTTGAAAAAGAACCAGTATTGACCTCCAAATCACAAAACATTTCAGTGAAATTCTACTTCCTTCTCTCTTAACACAGCCTCAGATCATATTTTAGTTATCTTTGCCACTGAATACCATTGTTGACTCATATTTTTCTCCCAGGCCGCTGCTCTCTACCTCACCCTCCTCATTCTTATTGGTAATTCCTGTCTGTCCATGCTTTGTAGATGTGGATGCCCTTCATTTTCAAAGAGAACGAATGTCATCACAGGACATCTTGAATAGTGCATAAATTAGATTGAAGTGTGGCAAAGTTACACAAAGTAGGCAGCCTCACTGTCTCTTCCAGAGACATCCAAGTCCAGTGGCAAGATAAAAGTCAGGACACTTGGCCGGGGCCTGGGATACAATGGATGACTTTGCCATCTGACCAAGCTCTAAGAGCTCCAGAGTACCTGCTCCAGCTGCCTTGATGGCTTTGGAAAAAAAATTGTTTTCACGTAACCATCCTGCCAGGGGAAGTCTTTACATACCATGGTAGACATCACCCCTAACTCACTGACAGTTTTGTGGCCCATCAAGTACCCTCAACTTTGTTTAGCCCATCTGCCTAGATGGTTTGCCGCGGTGTGACTACTGCCCATGCTATAGCTTCTTGGAGCCACAGGTGAGGTTTGAGGGCCCTCAAACACCCTGGTATAAATATAGATGGAAGCTCACAGATGAGCTTTGAATCTGGATCTAATTTAGAGTGCTTCTCTCAAGCCATCTAAACCCTGGGATTTGCCTGGTGCTGTTCATTTCAAATCTGGATTTAGAAATTCACTGTGTCATTTGAAAAGGAAAACATCTTTGCTCTCCTCCTGCTTCAGTAAGCTCATGTATCAATTTAGGTAAATCGAACCTCTCTGAAAACTAGCTATTGTGTTCTGGGACAGCAAAAATATTGTTTTAAATGAGTAAAATTGGCTTACCTGGGTTGATCATCCCCAGATGGGGAACATACAAGGACTTCTGAGCATTGTACACAGTTCAATATTATTTTTTTTTACCTAGTAATGATGTGAAAGGGTCCTCCCCCCCCCCACAGGACTTTTAATTAGACATTTATCTGAGACAAGATAGGCATAATTTTACACATCCATTAGCTAATCTGCATTTAGAAATCTGTGATCAACAGCTTGAAATCCTGCCAGTTCTCTGAGCTCCAATTAAATATTCATAAATAAATGTGCAATAACCATCTCTAATTTTTTGATAACTTTTCCTTGAAGTTAAATTGTTCCCACCCACTGAAACTATAAATAGATGAGCTTTTCCTCATTCTTTTTCATTGAGGTTGACAATCATTTGCCAGCTTTTTCTTTAAAAGCCCTGAAACAGCTAGAGCTCTCATTAGTCTAGTTTATACAATGTGACTTCAGTTCATGGTAGCCTGATTCAGATGATGATAACTGGATTGTAAAGATGACCTGAAAAATACCCCTGATGCTGATTTTTCTTTCCCAAGTGCATGAAAGTTTATTGATGGTTACAAATATGTGGCATTTTCCTTCCCAATATGAGGATGAATCTACTTTGCATTTATGGTGTAGACATAACCTGGATGCAGTGACTTTCTTAGCACACACATTTCTTGGGAATAGTGTTTCCATATATTATTAGTTGCCCAGTTTACCTTTATACTGATCTCTAATTATGCATTGCTTTCATGTTTTTAACAGTGTTGGAGATGGCTCTTTTCTATTCTCAGTGCCACCTGTTGGGTAATGCTGATTTGTGTTTTCCCCAGCCCTAGGCCATGGACACATCTTCCAGTAGGCCTTCATTAGCATTTCAAGTTTTGCAATTAGTAATAGCTCTGGTCTTTCTGTAGAGTGCTTTATGGTTTGCCAAGGGCGTTATTTTGTTCCATCCACCAAATAACTGTTTCTTTCAGATGAGGAAATTGAGGGTAGAGAGATTGTTATTGTGCTACTGTAAAAAGTCAGTGACAGAGACTAGAGTCCAGTTTTCTTGAATACTTTTCCACTTGGGTGCCATTGCTGTACCACGGAGGACATGTCCCGTCCCCCAGGAAGGGATATAAGGGCTGACTCTGGAGCCAGAGGACCTGTGTTCAAGTCTTGTCTTCTTATGCTACCTGTGTGACCACAATCAAGGCACCTCACTTCTCTGGGGCTGTTTTCCATACCCTAAGAGGGTTGTAATCTCTAATGTACCTTTCAGATCAAGATCTAATGACCTTGGGAAAATCACTTCACCACCCTGGGTTGGCCTATTTCCTCTTCTGAAATGATTAGACAAGATGGCCTCTGAAGTCTCTTCTAGTGCTAGTTCTCTTGATTCACCATCTCTATTGCTATATCAAGAGGGGTTGATACTTTTTGAGAATGACTTAGAGGAGGGAGCCATGGAAGGCTCCATATCTCCTGTTTAGACTTAGAGATTCATTCCATGCCATTATTTTTATCAGTACATTTTTTAATGAAAACTACATTAATTTCATATTCTTCTGAATCTTCCAAATCCCTGAGCATTCAAATTGGGAACTTCATTTACTAACAGGCAGCACTTATACACATAATTATTAGTAATGTTTCAATTACTGTAAAACAGTGATTGGGGCTTTATAATCGTTCTCCTAGATGACTCATTTAATTCCCCCATCTCAGAATTAACATTATTTTTATTAAATATGAATAACCACTATAAACAATTCTTCAGCAGAGAAGTTATAATCTAAAAATATCTTACTAAAATCAGCTCCAAATTACCAAGTATGCCAAATAAAATTTGAGCAGTCTCTTTCAAATTTGTTTTTTAAACAGTTCACTAAAATAGGCTTTGAGCTCTAAAATTTAACTCTTTGTGCTGGCGATGGAAAATTGTAAAAAGTGATTAAAAAACACTGAACCAGATAAGGTGCTATGCTGGAGATCTTAGTGTTTCCCCTTCATGGTGTTAATAGGTCAGAAAAGGGTTTGACCTCTCCTAGAACATAACATACTAGTCACTTTGGAACATCTAGTTATATTTTCCTTTCTTTGAGCCCTTCATTTGTAACCACTGTACATTTTTGTCCTTTATCTTGTAATTGGTTCGTAAAATTACGTATGGTTCATTTGGTTTACTCCTTTAGAGAATATCACTCCAGTCTAGGTCTAGTCTCTAGTGGGTGGGTTCAGTTCCTCTCTACATCAGTTAGTGTCAAACTGAGAAAAACTGTCCTTTACCCATATACGCTTTCCCTGACACATTTGTCTCCTAAAGAGAAATAATGATATGACATGGTTTGTTTTCTGTAACGAGTTCCCATTGTTGGAGAAATGTGTTGTGCCTTTTTAATATTATCAACAAAAAGGACGTGGGCTTTTTCTTTTGAGCCACTCTGTCTTGGTTCATTCAAATTGGGCTTGTTTCTGAAGAAGGCAATATGTTCATCTCTTCTTTGATTGGAGAAGTGGGAGATTCTGAATGGGAATGTTGTATATACCGTTAGATGGAATTGCTGTGTTGTTTAGTTTGGCATGGCTTTCTTTCTTGGTTCCAGAGGAAGGCTAACTAGGAGGGGTGATTTATATCTGGAAATGACTGTGACATAGCAATAAGAATTTAAAAAATATTAACACATGGTGGCAGCTGGGTAGCTCAGTGGATTGAGAGCCAGGCCTAGAGACGGGAGATCCCAGGTTCAAATCCGGCCTCAGACACTTCCCAGCTGTGTGACCCTGGGCAAGTCACTTGACCCCCATGGCCCACCCTTACCACTCTTCCACCTAGGAGCCAATACACAGAAGTTAAGGGTTTAAAAAAATATGAACACAAGTTAAACAATGAGAATGCGAAGACAAATCTTTTAAGTTAGGAAGCAGTCAGAAGTCTGTGTCACCTTACCTGAAACATAGAAATCAGGATTTCAAATGAAGTAGTAAGATAACTAGGAAGTGAGGTAAGCAAGTCTGGAGATACTCATCTGGCACATAATATTTATTTGATAAATGTTTGTAGAACTGATTTGAATTTTGTTGTCAACTCAGAAATGCACACGACAGTCCCATCATTCTGATCCAACCTGAATAGATTTCAGTCCTGCCCGGTAGCTTCAAATGGTTTGATATACTTCGCTATTTACCACAAAATTATATCTATGCAAGTGGATTTTCATCAAGCTGTGAGACATCTAAAATGCCCTTGCATCCAGGAAATATAGGACCTCCTTCTTTTCCTACACATATATTTATTCTCTTATCTTAAGGACATTTTCTCAGATGTTGTCCTTCACACACCCAGTAAAAGATGCATTTCTTGAGGTCAATGACTTTCTCATTATTGTATCATTATTGTATTTCTTATCTCCAGTGCCCAGCAGAACACCTAGCACATAGTAGGGATTTAACAGAAATACTTGATTCATTCATTCATTCATTCCTTTTCTCCGTTTCATTGTTTCTAAGAGGTGCTTTAAATAAATCTTTCTTAGAGAGTCTTCCTTGGGGATAAAAGGAAATAGAGGAGTCCTCAAGGCTTTTAACTTTTTCTTCCGAGGCAGTTTATCAAAATTATAATAGAAACTTTTTGTAAAGCATACCAAATTTGGGGGCAGCTAGGTGGCTCAGTGAATTGAGAGCCAGACCCAGAGACAGGAGATCTTGGGTTCAAATCCATCCCCAGACCCTGGGCAAGTCATTTAACATCCACTGCCTAGCTCTTACCATTCTTTCTGCCTTAAAAACAATATTTACTATCAATTCTAAGGTTAAAAGTAAGGGTTTAAAAAAAAACCAAATTCCTACCCATCCTTTAAATCTCAACTCAAATACTACCTCTTTCTTACATAAAATTTTCTCTTTTCTCTCCAATTGGTAACATTCTTCATGTATCATATTGGTTCCCACCTAGTTAATGCACTTATGAAATACTTTGTTTTGTTTTGTCTTATAATGTCTTTTTAAAAATCCTTACCTTTTGTCTTAGAATTGATGTTGAATATCAGTCCCAAGGCAGAAGAGTGGAAAGGGCTAGGCAATGGGGGTTAAGTGACTTGCCCAGGGTCACATAAGCTAGGAAGTAACTGAGGCCAAATTCAAACCCAGGACCTCCCATCACTAGGCCTGGCTATCTCTCCACGGAGCCACCTAGCTGCCCTTTATGATCTGTCTTTGTGTCATTTCTTGTGAGACTATGAGCTCTTGAATGGCAGGGACCGTATCTTAACTAAAGTTTTTTTAAACCCCCCCAAATTATTAATTTCAGTGAGCATGAAGAATAAGTACACATTTCCCCCAAGTATGGCAAAATTGGGATTTTTACAGTTGGAGAAGGAGGCAAGAAGAAAGCAAACTCATGGCATAGGTGGCATGGGCTTTCAATGGCTTAGAGTGCCAGGTCTAAGAGAGGATTTGAAAGGAATGAGAGTATACAAATCTGAATAGTACAGGGGCAGGGTACTATTGCTGAGGTAGAGTACGAAGGGATATTTTTATCTTCTGTCATTTGAAATTTAATAATAATAAAAGAAATAAAATTGTGGCAACTTTTAAATAAAGAGTTTTAGGATATGTTTGAATGTCATTGAGCTTTTTAATTTCCTAGTGGAAGAAAGATCAAGCTGGGGGAAAATATTATTTAAATTTATTTTAGTTCAAATTGAATTAAGATTGTTTCCATAACTGAGTCACACACACAAAAGAATGTAAATAGAATAAGAATAAGGAACAGATGATTAGCTCAATGGAGACTTGAGATCTTGGAAATAGAAAGCTACACTTCATGGCTTTCATTGCCTTCAAATGTAATAACTCAAATAAATTTGTGATAGTTTTCCAATTCCAGAAAACATTTTTAAAAAGACGAGTTTTAAAAAGAGTGGGATGTCGTGATTCTCTAATAGAGAATTGTTTGCAGAATTTCAGTAGCCAAGTCCAAGTGTCTCAGTGTCTCCTTGGTGATGATTACCTTCAGGCTGGAGAGGAGGAGTTTAACTTGCTCTTTTTCACACTGCTGGCTTGGGGTGAAAAAAGCTCAACAATGGCAAGAGAAGTGTAATAGCTTGTACATTCTTTTTTAATTTTTCTTTATAATATTTTTCCATGGTTATATGATTCATAATCTCCCCTCCCTTGCTCTCCCCTCCCCCTCCCCAAAGCCAACAAGCAGTTCCACTGGATTATACATGTTATCACTGTTCAAAACCTATTTCTATGTTATTCGTTTTTGCAGTAGAGTGATACTTTAACATCAAAACCCTAATCAGATTCCTATCACACTACATGATCAGGTATATATTTTTCTAATGCATTTCTGGTTCCACACTTCCTTCTCTGGATGTGGATAGCATTCTTTCTCATAAGTTCCTCTGGACTGTCCTGCGTCATTGCATCGCTGCTAGTAGAAAATTCCGTTACATTTGATTGTGCCATAATGTAGCCATCTTTGCGTACAATGTTTTCCTAGCTCTGCTCCTTTCACTCTGCATCAATTCCTGGAGATCTTTCCAGTTCACATGGAATTCCTCCAGTTTATTATTCCTTTTGGTACAATAGTATTCCATCACCAACAGATACCACAGTTTATTCAGCCATTCCCCAATCGATGGGCACCCCCTCATTTTCCAATTTTTTTGCCACCACGAAGAGCCCGGCTATGAATATTTTTGTGCAAGTCTTTTTCCTTATTATTTCTTTAGGGTACAAACTCAGCAGTGGTATGGCTGGGTCAAAGGGCAGGAATTCTTTTAAAGCCCTTTGCGCATAGTTCCAAATTGTCCTCCAGAATGGTTGGACCAATTCACAACTCCAGCAGCAGTGTATTAGTGTCCACATTTTAGCCTGTACATTCTTGTCAGAGACAAAGGTCCTGGAATTTGGTTCATAAATTTCCCAAGAGCAAATGGGGATTTGAATGGTGGAAGCCACTTTGTGGTTTCATAGAATTTGGAATTTTCAGAGGTAGGAGGGACTTCTAAGGCTATCTAGTCCAAACTATATTGGGACATGTATTCCCCTCCACCTGTGCTGAATGATCTCCAAGGAAGGGGAACTTTACTCTGCTTCAATGTAGACTATTTCCTCTCACCTGGACTTCCCTATCTCCTTTGTCCTTCTAGTCACCTAGGTTAGCTTTCTCACTTCCAACTCTTCTCCAAAGCCTTATTGCCCTCCTTGCTGTATACACCAGAGACCATGCCCTGGAGATTTTAACCCCTTCATCTCTATAGCTTCATCCCTGGGGCCTAATTTTCCTGATTGGTGACTGCCTTTCTGTACAACTATTTAAGGGAAGACTCAGACATGCTTCATTTCACTTCCTACTCCCCAGCCACCTTCTTGACAGCTTTATTGCCGCTTGTATAACCTCTACTTTCTTATTACCTTCTCCTTCATTTCTGGAACTTTGTTCCCTGATCAAATCAATTCTGCTAGTCTTTCTGGAAGGTCTCAACCCACTCACCTTTGATCCCACCCATCAGTCCTATAACTTTCCAGACCAAAGTGCCCCTTTGGCCACCAGTCCCCTACATGTGCTATTATCTTCTCCCATAGAATGAGAGTTCCTGGGGGCAGGAGACTAACTATCTTTACTTTTGTGCCCCTAGAATTTAGCATGAAGTGGCTAATAAATGCTTCCCCCCCTCAATTTCTCTTACCTTTGGGTCTATTCATTTCTCATATCTCATCATTTTCCCCTTCTTAATATCTGCATGTATTCAGTCAATTAGCATTTATAGCTAGTGACATGAAAACAACCATGTACTAACAAGATATGGATAGTCTGAATTGGGAAAAGTGTTAGAGGGAAGGCACTAAGATTCAGGAGAACTGGAAGAAACTTGTTACAGAAGGTAGGAGTTTAGATGAAACTTGGAAAAAGGAAATCAGGGAAACTAGGAGGCAGAGTTGAAGAGAGTGCATTTCCTGCATGGGAGGCAGCCAGTAGAAATGCTCAGTCAAGAGATTGGAGTGCTATATGCAAGGAATTGCAAGGTGGCCAATGTCATTGGAAGACAGAATACTGGTGAGGAAGTGGGTGGTGAGGGATACGGTCCAAAAAAGACTAGAAAGTTAGGAAGGGTCATACAGGACTTTTCATGACAAATAGGAGTTTTTATTTTTGAGCCTAAAGGTAATAGAGAGCCCCTGGAGATTATTAAATGGAGTATGGGTCATGCCATGACCAGATTTGTGCTTTGTGAAAATAAATTTGATATCTCTATTCACTCAACTGCCATTTTAGCCTGGATTCTCTTCATTTCTTGAATGAACTTTTGAAATAATGTCCTAATCAGTTTCATTTTCTCAAATTCCTCCCCACTCCACTCTGTTCTCCAAATCTGCTGATGTGATGAATATTGTGCAAATCTGACCATGTTAATATCCTACTGAATAGACTCCAGCAGCTCCCTATTATCACTAAGATTAAATATAAAGTCTTTTGTTTGTTATTCAAAGATTCTCCCAACCTGACTCCAACCTACTTTTTAAATGTTGCACAGTATTGACTGCTCCCCTCCATAAACTCTGGGATCCAGTCAAACTGACCTTCTTCTTCCTTAGACACACCACTCTTATTGCCATTCCTGTTCTTTGCACTCTTGTTCTCTGTGCAAGGAATGTACTTTTCCCACACTTCTTGGAATCCCTGATTCCTTTTGGTATTCATCTCCAGTGTACTATATATTTTAGTTCTCAGCAACACATTTTGGGGACTGGAAAGCATCCATAAGAGAGTAGAATTCACTATAAGAGTGAATGCCCTTGAGTTCTTATGTCATGTGAACATTGTTTGAAGGAACAGCTGGTCTCTAGCCTGGAGAAGAGATGACTTAAGGGTAGATAAGCTGTTGCATATATATTATATATGTTTGATGTCATAACTCTTTGAAAGTCTTTAGAGGGGACTTTTGCTTTACTTGCCTCTTATTTATGTATGTGTTGTTTCCCATCAGTGGATTTTCTGCTCCCTGAGAAAAAGGACTGTTTTCATTTTTTTTATCCCTACTATCTAACACAGTGTGAGGCACATAAATGTATCTGAAATGCTTGTTTAATTATGTTGCATTGCATTGAACTGAATGCTTAAAGTTTATACAGACTTTGAAAATGAAGTTTAATAATTGTACAAAGAAAAGTGATGGGAATGGGGAGGAGTGCCATTCAGGTATAAATGTATTATACTGTGGAAATGGCGGTAAGACCCACAGATGTCCACTGTGATGTGAAACATGGAATAATAACTTAGTATGCTTCTTTTTGGATATGATACACATATCTCCATGCTGAAGTCCAGACTGTTAAAAAGCCTGTTTTAGAGAGAAATCATGTCAGAGTATTTGCCTAGAAAGATGGATCTGTTTCTGGGAACTGAATCCCTTTTAATGATGTTTCAGATTAAGGTTTCCCTTCATGGAAAGAGGCAAGGAAAAACAACAGAGTAATGAAATGAAGATATCAAAAGGTATTACCCAAAGCCCCAGCTAAGAGAAATGCAAATGAGTCATAGTTTTTGAATATCTTTTAAATGGAAACAACCCTACTTGAACTTTTGATGTGAAGAGACACTTACTGTGTTCCTGGATATTTGTCTAAGTCCTGCCACCTAACAAAAATGGGTTGAACCAAAGTTGATGTTTGATTCTATAGGTCTTCAGGGAGGTGTAGAGATGCCAAAAAAAATGTTGACTTGCTTCTGTGTTCTCTGCCAATAAAAATAAATGAGGCCATGCAAAAGATTTGTAGTATGTAAAATTTCTCATTTTTGCTGAATATGTAACAAGAATGTTTCCTTTTTCCTCTGATCTGGCCTCTGGGAGTAACTGCTTCCCCATTATAGTGAGAAGCCTTTTCACATGTCGGTCTAAAGGAGTGAGTGTTACTACCTTCAGATGGTAGATAGTGCTATATTTTTGCTTCTTTCCATTGACCACTATTTTAGTGTATGAATTTATTGATCATGTTCCCTAAATGATAGATGCATTTATACGATAATAAATGTACCACCTGGAAGGGACTTCTTCCAGATGTCTATTATTTATGGTTCTAAAGGCTTCTCTTTCAAACTAAGGATGTGTCGACATGGCCAAGTTTAGGGGAAAAAAGTTTACAATGTTTCTGCTTATTTTTAATCTCTCCATAAAATATATTTAATATTTTGCCTTTCCTGCATAATCAATTATCTTCTCAATCAATCAGTTGGAAGAATGTGGTTAAGGCTAGACGTTTATCTTTCCTCTATTAAAATGTGATAAGATACCACTCCCCCATACATTTTTACATCTCTCTCTTGTTCAAAAGGTATAAAAATGTCTGGTGTGTCAGAAATTTGTTCAGATTTTCTGAGAGCTTTGATTATACCCTCAAGGAATTATATAAACCATAATTCTAGTTGGAATCCTGTTTAAGGGCCTAGTCATGGAGTGGAGGGGGCATTCTTGATAAACCAATGAAAAGGAGTAACTTGGAGCTTGGGGAGGAGAATGCTTCAATGTTTTCCCTACTTTGTCCTTACCTTTAAGGACAGTGTTGTGAACTTGAGAAAGTTGGACCATTTGGACTTTTCTCCAGTGTCTTTGGACCAGTATGAGCTAATAGCATTGTCTGCATTGAGAACCAGCCTGAGTGCAAATTTAAGATTCTATGAAGATCCCAGCATCAAAGTCCCTTTTCTCCTCCCCTCCCCTCCCATTCCCTTCTCTCTCATATTCTCTCATTAAATAATTTCCTTCTTACCATGTTTCTAGAAGTCTATATGATGCTCAACTAGTTTAAGTACAAAGTATTTACTCTAGCATGCACCAGTGGTTTAGCTATTGTATCTAAGCCAATTAGAAATGTCAGGCTGGCGATTATTTTGCCCTCTATAAACCCTGATATGCTGTCTGTGCACACTTCACTACAAGAAAATATACTGATTTGGAAATGTTTTTTTTTCATGGTTTGATGTCAGATATAGCTTAAAATTTAAATATGTCTTCTTTAGTTTATTTCTTTTTTAAAAAATAACCCTTACCTTCTGTTTTGGAGTCAATACCAAAAAGTATGGATTTTAAGGCACAAGAGCAGTAAGGGCTAGGCAACTGGGGTTAAGTGACTTGCCCATGTTCACACAGCTAGGACCTATCTGAGGGCAGATTTGAACCCAAGTCCTCCCAACTCCAGGCTTGATGGTCTATCCTCTGTGTTACCTAGCTGGCCCACTCTGGTTTATTTTGTATAATTTCTAGCACCATATTGTAAGGCTGAAAAAAAGATATCCTTCCATCAAGGAATCCATAATTGCCCTTCCCTTAACACATCATGCCATGTCTTCATTGGAGGTAAAACTGAGTAGGACTCGGGGATGCTCATTGGTAATGTCATCACGGTCTGACCCCAGATCAATTGTCTCCAATGATTGGTGGCCTTTCTGACAAGTCCTAATAGTGCAGGAGCCCATAGAGCCGAGTCATTGACCACTCCTTCCTGTCGTTTTTTTCCCCTTCAGAATGGCATATTTGAATACTGCCCAACAAAAGCATTACATCATCATTTCCAAGTCAGATGAACGCTCAGGATATGTTCACCAGACACTTAGGAAAGAGAGACGGATGGAAACATTTTCTTGGTCTGTCCAATATCCAGCACCCCAGAGTATTTTAGCTATGGTGTTAAGATATTGTTTCTGCAAACTGGAACAGTAGCAGACGGATTTTTCTTTTGTCTTCTATTACTTCATAAAGCAGTAGGAACAAACACAGAATAAAGCCCATAGCAACAAGTTATTTCTTTTACCATCTGTGTGATTTATGTCGCCTTTAAACTGCTTGTATTTTCGAGAGGAATCTGTTTCCTATCTTCAAAAGGATGCCATCCAACATCTCTTAGCTGCTAATTTTTAGCACTTAGAGGTTCCCTTGGGCTGCTGTCAGCTACAACTTATTGCATAGGTACTTTTCACTAAACTCATTATAAAGTGATTAGCCTCCAGCAAGATAGTGCAGTGCTAGTCTTTTTGTATTAGCTGCAACTTTGCAATCGAATTCGATACTGTCGAATTTTATCAGGTGGGATGTGTGGAAAGAATCGTAGGCTTCAACACATAGAAGCTTGTCACTCCCATATAAAAAATACCTTTCCCCAGTCCACACACAGGCACAAGGGGAAATCGTATGTCTTCACTAAAACTGAAATTCTAGCTAATTCTGGCTTTGGATAACAATCAGAACATGCTCTATCCTTCTGTTTATACTTGAATTCCAAGAGATAATTGAGTGGTTTTTTTCTTGATTTTTTTTTCCCACAGTGGGGCATTAGTATATGAACTCGTATGCATATTGATGAGTATACTTGAATTTGATGGATCTCTTTTCTCACATTAGGGAATCAGGCTTAGTCAACATTTTTTCACATCTTGACAACTCTAATCCAGACATAAGAGCTTATTAAGGAAAAAAAATGATTGGGCTTGAAACTACTTTGATATATCAGTGGATCTGTGTTCTCATAGATGTGGGTATTGTTTCCAGCACTGTGGAAATACGGTTCATCCTATGTGACATATCTTTGTCTACAAGTTTACCATGACAATTCTACCCATTGTGCTGGGAGGTCCTCCTCTAAATCCCTTGACATGGATCAAATATTAGTCGGGTGTTTAGACTGGCCAGCACTCATTTCTTGCTCTTGGTACGTGACTGACACAAACTTGTTTTGGTGGTTCATTAATTAGTAAATATTTATTAGGCATCTATCGTGTGCCTAGCTCTGTGCTAAGTGCTTAAGAGAAAAAGAAAAAAGTATAAATAGTCTCTACCCTCAAAGAGCTAACATTCAAAGGGGGAGATGACATAAATGGAATTAATTGCATAGGCGAACTAGAGATGATGGAAGTGTAATTTGAGCAGGCAGTCAGGATTTTAGGAAGTGGAAGTTGGGAGTGGGAGTCAATATCAAGGCCTAGCTTCATTACTAGTGTTTTTCCCTTTTGGGTGACCCACAACCTTAATCCTTTGGAGACTGCTCCCTGTGATACACGGTCATATGTAGTATCGAAATGAGTGGGCTTGAGAATATTAATAGAAAATAATATGCTTTTTCTCTTGCTTTTCCCTGCTGAAGGCCTTAACTACCTTTCACTAGTACTCAGCCTTTAGTTATAAGGTTGTGTGTGTGTGTGTGTGTGTGTGTGTGTGTGTGTGTGTACCCCCTGCATGTCAAGAATGTTCCTGGGCTGTTTCTCTCTGATGTCTTGCTAAAATATAATCATTTTATATTAAGTTGAATATTATACTAAGCAGAAAACAACCAGGAATGTAACTGTTGTGAAAAAATACAACCAAAGTGTGAATAAACAAATGTGTGTACAGTATAGATGCTCTTTGGGATTGCATGTGCCATTGTCCCCTTCTTTAATGAAGATTATGGCTCAGTTATATGAATATCTAGTACATACTTCCATATATTAGTGGCTTTGGGATCTCATTGAAGTGGGTGCTTCATAACATGTGTTATGTGTATCCTTGAAATATATGTGTATCCTTGAATGTATTCCATGTACTCATGTATGAGAATCACTTACTAAAGTGAATTTGTATTTTTCCTAAGCTTTACTTTTCTAATGAGAGGCATAGATAGTAGAGAGCTGACTGTGAAGCCAGGAAGACTTGATTTCAAGTCTTCTGGCCTCTGATGCCTCCAGGCCCAAGAGAACCCTAGAAGGTGCTTTAGACAACTCTCTAAGGCTCTCTCTCAGGTGCAGAGAAACCACTGGCTGGCATTGGTAGAATAAGTGTCCTTACCCCAAAGTTCCCAGTTTGTTTACAATCGTTTTCTTGAACCTCTTTTGGACCTTGAATGTATTCAGTACTACATATTCATCCGTGATTCATTTTGTCTATTATAAAGTTGGTAACAGTTTTTTTTTCATTTTTTAAAGTCTGTAGACCTCAGGTTAAAAACTCTTGCCTTAAAAAGCAGCTAGGTAGTCCAGTAGTTTGAACGCTGGGCCTAGGCTCAAAACTGGCCTAAGTTGTGTATGACACTTGATGAGTTCACTTAACTTCTGTTTGCTTTAGTTTCCTCAACTACAAAATGGAGATAATAAGACCACCTACCTCCCAGTTTTGTTGTAAATAATATTTTTGCAAAGTGCTTAGCACATAGTAAGTAGGTGTTTAATAAGTGTTTATCCCCCTCCCTCCTATAAGTCTTAACATGATTTGTCTTCCTCTGGTTAATACCCTTATTTTTCCTCGACTTTTCATAATCAGTACAATTTCCCATATTTTCTGCTCATTTTTTCAGAAGTATTGGCCCTGGAGAATAGACAGAGTCTTATACAAGCTAATTAATTTTTTGCAGCCTTTTAAGCATGTATATATCCCCTATAGTATCTTCATAAAGAAACACCCCATATGAGATGCTTAATACCTGTAAAGGAACTAAACACCTTTAGACATTCCCACTGGTCAATTCTGTTCTGATCTGGGACTAACTCAGGCCAGTTGCATGGTTCAGGCTCATGGATTTGAAGGAAAACAAACTCTCATAGGTCATGTGACATTTTACAAAAGGAAGTTTACTTAATTATACCATGGGAAAGATGTTCAGCATTCATCTAGACACAGCTCCCCTCTTCAAGTGTGGTATGTTGATTCACACAATAAGGAGTAAGTCCATGGAGCCTGAGAAGCCCAACTCCTCCTTCATTGGCCTTTTAAGCTTTGCTATGCCCTTGATTCAAACCTTAATCTTCTGGACCATTACAATTTCAGGGGCAGATTTAAGAGTTATCTCTCCTTGACCTGTTTCCTAGGTCTGTTATTCTTCATAGCTAATCCTTTATATTTTCTTCTATTTTTCCATTCTTTTTAATTAGTTCAGTTATTTCTTGTCTTCTAGGTTTAACTCCCAGCTGTCTCTTTATCCATAATATTTCCTTGGTTTATTCTTATCTCTAGTTTCAATGTCTGATTCAGGATATAATTCCAGGGCCAGACACAAGCTTCTTGGATGGGATTGTTAAGCCTAGTTTAATTTCGACCTTATTTCCTTAGCTCTTCTTATTAGCATCCAGTTTTATTGGTATGTCAGTGCTTGGCATTAACAGATTTCAGTGCCCTCAGTCATGGAACTGCTTCAGTCTTAGAGATCCCCTGCCCCTAGCATCTTTGGTCAGAGTGCTGCTGGATTCTTATATACTCCTTGAAATGTCCCTATTGAGAGCCTTCCTGTTGGCTTCCTGACCCTCAAAGTGCCCCTAGTCAGTGACCTGCTATGTGATTTTGAGCCCTCTGTGGCATCCCCAATCAGAACGTCACTATCATCTTCCATCCCCTCTGGGGTGTCCCTAGTTGAGGCAGTAGTGTGGGTTTCTGACTTCCTGGAGCATCCCTGAATGTGGCACTGCTACAGTCCTCTGTAGGTTCCTCTCTGACTTTTAATGGTTCCATCTTAACTGGAAGTCACTGAATGTCATTTTGGAGCTTACCTCCCCCGTACCTCTTGAGCTTGCTTTCCTTGTAGAATTTTAGTTCACAAAATCCCAACTACCCTTTCTACCCCCTGAAATTGGCTTTCTCCAATACTGGCTGCATTTCAAAGTATGCTTGATTTTCCTCTATGTTTCAATTCACAGAAGAAGTAGTTACTTCTGTGATAATGAGATTAAACCTACCCTGCCCATTTTTAGATTTAATAACTAAAAGTATAAACACCACCATTTAATTCTCAAGTGGAGAAGTCTGTAACCCATGTGTGGGAAAGTGGGTGACGAATCAGAATTGACTGACTGCCCCCTGGGCAGTCCTAAGCAAAGTGCCTATTGTGATTGGACACATAAACTAGAAGGAAGGCACAGGAAGTGACACAAAAGAAGTGCCTTTAAAAGGGAGTGACAAATTCCTGTGTCAGTTCTTGTTCGGTTTCTGGAGCTGGAGCTTGAGTGGGTGTTCTGCTCTTCTCTTTGGCCTGAACTGGACCTGGAAGAGCTCTGGCTGGGACTTTGGACTTGGTGAGACTGTTCTTAAATCTCTCCTTTAGAACTACACGTGGTGAGTGTAAAGAATGACTCTTCCTGGATTTCTCTGAAGGAACTCTCCTTTCAAAGAGGCTTTGTGACTGAAGCTTTTGCTTCATTTGGCCCTTGGCCCTTGGCCCTTGGCTGAGCCTTCCCTGGCTGAGGACTAATTAGCCCTGCTTGGGTTGAGCCAGGGGCTGGAGCAAATTACTTAGTATGTTAAGCTAGACCTCTTACTCTACTGTCTTCTCATCCCTCTACTTCCACTCTCTCCTATATTTTATAAATACATTACTAAAATCATCTTAGAATTGATATTCAATTCTATGGCAACCACCCCTTAAAATATTTAATCCAAACAAAACTCCCGTTTTTCCTTTTTATACTTCACTTTTACTACATATAGGATACATACACTGTAGGCTGGCATTTAAGGGCTTACACGATCTGCCTCCTTTTCTAACCAGTGAGGAAAAGCTCTCCACCTCTGAATATTTGTAACACTTCAACACAGCTGAAACTTTGTGGGTTGGGTAGAGCATCCAGAGGGTAAAAGATTTGCCCAATCTCATGTAATCAGTATATGTCAGAGGTAATATTTGAAGAGCAGTTTTCCTGACTTCAAGGGCAGATCTCCATCTACTTCTGGCATGCTACTTTCTTTGTTGTCCATAGGAGATACTTAATAAATTTTCTTTTATCTAGATTGAAGGGCCTCCATCATTTCAAGACTCTTTTCAATTAACATGGTATGTTCTGTAAAGGTCATATTGTGTCCATTAGCATAGTTCTTCCTGAATGGAAGATACTCTCTAGAAATACAGAAGATGGTGGGATGATAATTTTATTATTTCAAGCAGTTTTCTATTCATATATCATTTGATATCTCTAAAGTATTTTTGTGAGATAGGTGAGTTTTTGCTCCTTTTTCCGTGTGGTAAGAAGGAGACACAGAAAAAGGGAATTGTTTCATTATTCTCCAGAAAGAGGCAGGAGGGTATTCTTCTACTGATACCACTGAATTGGAGAAAAATGACTTAGCACAACCGTGTCTTATGGCATAGACAAAACTCACTGTCTTGGTTTCTCTGGTCACTTAAATTTAACTGTACTTTACTTTTAAGGAGTTGGAAATCTGAGGTGCAGTTTGAGGCTGACACCTGGGGTCACAACCAGTGGCTTTGATTTTATGGCCTCAACCAAGGAGAACACTGATTTCAAAAGGAGTCAGGCTCCTTTTCTTACTTCCCAGCACAGAAGATCAAAGGGGAGTCTGATGCCTTAAGTCTTGCCTCTGAACAAAACAGTAAGACCCCTGTGCAGGAGAGAGAAGACAGGAAACTCAGGAAGATTGAGGAGATCTTGGCAACTAAATCTTCAGTGGTTCTGAGAGAACCATTTAAACAATGCATGGATAAAAGACAATGTGGATGAAAGACCAGCTCTGTAGTCCTGCTCTGTCTGACCTTGTTTACATGCCTACTTTCAGTAGGTAATTTTTTGAATATTTATTCTTTCTCTTGAAGCCAAAATATTCCTTTCCTCAGAAATCTGCATGGATCTAGAAATATTTAGGCTTTCATTATAAAATTATATGCAGATAATGAATATAGAAATTAAGAATTCTACCTGTCTGTGCAATTTTCATAGTCTTCCAGTTCTGCTAATAATATAGGGTTGGAAATAACTATTGCATTGAGCTTGAGAAGGTGGCAATAAAAAGTATTTTTCTATTAGATAAAGCATCTCTAGCTGGCACTCTGCAGAAGAGATTCAACAGTGGACCAAATGCAATAACCTAGAACATTCCAGTTGAGAGAAATGTTGTAAAAATTTACATAAAAAAGAAAACAAAACACGTGGGCTTAAAAGTTGAACTTCCCATCAGGCTATAGTGATTTCATTAGCTGAGCAGTTGGACATTAAAGTAGATGAAAATGCAAAACTCCTTCTGCCTGGGCCCTTGCTGACTGAGAAACACCACTGATATTGAAAGACAATTCAATTGACATACATATGTAATTTTGTTTAAATAATGATATAGCTGGTAAATCCCGGGGAGCCCATTTTATCTACGTAGGAAAGTTGCTGTTCTGAGAGTAATGAAAGCAAAAGTGTCAGGAGGCTAGGGAGAGAAAATGTACTTGGAGGACTTTAGCAGAGACAGAGAGAATAAGGGAATAAGTCTGTGGAGAGAGATCATACTGAGCTGTCATTTATTTTCTTCTCTTTTCTCTCCTTTTTTTCCTTGTCCCTTCCCTTCCCTTCCCTTCCCTTTTCTCCTTTTTCCTTCTTTCCTTTCCTCTTCTCTGCTCTCCTTTCCTATTATATGTTGTTTTGGCACTTAAATTGGTGAAGCAAGAGAATGGGTTCTTTGGCCAAGAGGAAATGTTCTCAGTTCACCCCATATCATTTCTTAATCATGAAATCAAAATTGTGCTCTGGATGTTTGAAATGCCACATTGTGAGGCTAAGATATGCTTGGGCAGTCTGTCTTCTGGGACATAAAACTAAGAAACAGACCAGGGACGGTATTTGCCTTTATTTTTCCCAGTAGGGCTAACTTCATGCAGAAAAATATCTTCTCTATGGACGTGCTATGTTGCTTGAAATCCTGGCCATTAATCATTTCTTTGGGGTAAGGCTTTTACAAGTGTTTTCCAAGAGTAGTAATTCATGAAGTCATTACCATGCACAAACACCTTAATTTCAATGAGTTTTTCCACATTAGCTAGTCACCCATCCTGAAGGAATGGACCAAAGGCCAGGTGGACTTCCTTTTGGAGGAAAAGTTCCAGGGCATGGAAGGAAAGAGGGAAAACGAGTATTTCCTAATAGTTTATTATGTGCCAGGCACTGGGCTAAGTCCTGGGGATACAAATACAAACAAAAAGAAAGAGAATCCCTGTCTTCAAAGGAGCTTACATGGAAGTAGGGAAAGAGAAACACAACAGTTAGTTTAGAAGACACTGGGAAAGGGCAGCTAGGTGGCTTAGTGGATTGAGAGCCAGGGCTAGAGATGAGATAGGTTCAAATGTGGCCTCAGACACTTCCTACCTGTGTGACCCTAGGCAAGTCATTTAGCTCCTATTGCCCAGCCCTTACCACTCTTCTGCCTTGGAACTGATTCTTAGAATCTATTCTACGATGAAAGGTAAGAATTTTTAAAAAACAGGGGAAGATGGGTTTTGAAGTACAGGGGAAGCCAGGAACAGAGCTTGACAGAGGATGATGGCAAGCCAGATGTGGGTCCTCCAAATAATTGAGGCTCCAAGAAGAATTCGCCAAAAGAAGTGTGGGCCATGTGGAGGGATATTCTATACTTCTTCCAGGGTGAAAAGGGCCAAGGAACTGAGGAAAATTCCAGGATGAGGCAGTAATAGAGGGGTTGTGATTTGGAAGCCAATAGCAGAGCTGAAAGGAGAATGGGGAAGTGTCTAGAAAATTATAGACCTGGGAGGGTCCTGGAGTATAAAACTTCAGGGCAGGGCATCTAGGGGCCAGCATGACAGGCTGGGATACCTGGACAGAGAGGTGAGACAACAAACTTAGCCTCCTTCACAGTTTACCTGGGCTCAGCTCTGAATCTACTCATGTACCTTTGGGATAAAGTCCTTCCAATACTCTGAGATTAGGATGTTTTTCCTTTAAAAAAAAGGTTTTCCTAGTTAGTTATAGAGCATGTGCTCAAATGTAAATGCCTGTTTGACAGGAAATCAATGAGGGTCAAAGCTAGTTATTTACCAGGAGGAAAGGGGCTGTTCAGGGCAGCTTTGGTTGGCTGACATGTGGGAGAGGTTGGGCTCTCCCCTCCTATTTGTTTTTTTCCTTTTCCTTCCCATGTCTGCATATTTGCTCAAAGCTGACTTCTTACCATTGGCCCCCAGCCCTCCCCCACTTGTCCTCCACTTGTTCTCAAGTTGGTATCATTGGACAAACTAAAGACAGCCTCAGAACTTATTAGCTTTTGAGTCATACATAATTTCTTATGATATAAAGTGTAGGGGGAAAACCCGCCCTATATAAATGCCACTCTGTAAGTTACTCATGAACAGGCCCTTTAGAATTCTTCAAGATGCTCATTTTGTAGAGAAATGGAGAAACAGAAATGTCAGCCCCAGCATCCGAAAGGGTACCAATCTCCTAGTAATGAGAGAGGCAGCTGTTTCAATACAAATTTTCTAAGTAAAATGTCCCATTGTGACTTGGATTCCCTAATTAATTATACTGAAGACTACAAGCTCAGTGGTATTCTACCACCCAGAAAAAAATGGAGGTCTTCAAAAAGAAGGTTTAATCTAAGTCAATTTAGCACTAGTGATTGGAAGTGTTCAGAGATAGAGATCAAGCCCAGAGAGGACTCCTTGGAATGAAAAAACTAAGTTTAAATGTAGCACAAAATTACAAATGTAGAAGTCCAGGTAATTTTGGGGTTTGGAAGAACAGAGAGGAAATAAGAAAATAGGGTTCAAGCCCTAATGATAGGGGAATGCTGAAACTGTAGGGATAGGGACTAGACCGGTGATTTAATCCAATGGGAAACTATAAGATGAGGAAACTCTTTCATTGTAGCTCAGCACCTTATTTTTGCCTTCTGTCCTCAGAGAGCTCTCCCAGAACCCTAAGGAGGTAAAGTGACTTTTCCAGAGTCCCACTGCCAGTAGAATCAGAGAGAGGATTCAAGTCCAGGCCTTCCCAGTGCCAAAGGCAACTCTGTATCCACTACACTGTTTTCATTCTCCACGAAAGAGTCCCACATTAGTTAGAGGTATCAGGATTTCTTGGTTCCTCAACAGAAGACTGGTTAAAAATATAATGGATTGTTTTTTGCCCAGAACATAGCAATACACAGAAGCATGTATTAAAGGTATGGTAAGTTTGTGATCTTTGGGGGTGCACAGGTGAAGTAGAAGCCTCAGGACTCATTAGAGTAGACCTCGGCACTTATAGGGAATGTCTGAGGCACAGTGACCTAGGGGCCAATGTTTGTGGTACTCTGGGGAGCTTCCCACATAGACTTTTTCTTTTTCTCTCTCCTTTTAAAACAATTTCTCTCTCCACTTCTTTTGGTTCCCCTGTGCCCTTACATTTTTTTTTCCTTTCCTTCTTCCATCTTCTTTCCTTCACTATGCCTAAGTCATTATGTCTAGAACAGGGTATCATTTAGGCCAGTGGTTCCCAAACTGTTTTGGCCTAGCGCCCCCTTTCCAGAAAAAAATATTACTTAGCCCCCTGGAAATTAATTTTTAAAATTTTAATAACAATTAATAGGAAAGATAAATGCACCTGTGGCCATCACTGGACCCTTGGATCGCTGCAGCACCCACCAGGGGGTGGTGGCACCCCCTTTGGGAATCACTGATTTAGGCCTTCTGGTTATACTTGAATCAATTCAGGTCAATTCAGTTTAATAGAAGTTATTAAGCAGCTAATGTATACAAAGCCCTATAATCTCAGTGATGGATATACAGATATAGGTTTTTTGCTCAAAGAGCTTAGCATCTGATAGAGAAGAAGGACATGTACTTAAGTAGCTACATAAGAGGGAAATAAGTGAAAAGAAGATTCCCCAGGCTGCTTGGAGTAAGGAGGGGAACCACCTTGGAGCAGACATAATATTCACCATGTTCAGGTCAAGAGAGCTCACACTGGGATTTTCTTGGGCAGAGAAAATGTTTGTAGCATCAATAGAAGGGAATAAACCTTTTTGCTGGAGCTTTCTCATCTGCGGCACAAAAGAACCCTCCTGATTCTGAACAGAAGTCAGGGGGTGGAGCCTTGTGATAAAAGCACAGAAATGGGGGTGGGAGGAGCCATTTCTGTCACCCTGAGCCTTAAAGCTCTTTGTGAATTGTCATGGAAAACCATATATAGACCCATAAAATCACTGAATCAAGTTCTATCTAATATTTACTTATGGAATGGCACAATGTACCCATCAGTCTGCTGGACATCTTTCCCTCTATCATTCCCCCTACCTGTGATGCCTATCCACATTCTTTTCCTCTTTTAAGTCCTAGTTCATATGTTAAGAGTCATCTCTTTCTCTTATAAACATATCTGGCTCTTTCCTTGTATCATTCACTTGCCACTTATTGTCTGCTTCCTTGTATTGTAACCATCTGAGTGTATGCTAATCTCCTTTGCTAAATGATCAGATCCCTGACACAGAAGACCTGCCTTAAATTGTCCTCTTTGACTTGTAGAATATAGCCTTTGTATATAATAACATCCAATAACAAGATCATAAGAAACCTAGGATTTGGAGCTAAAGAGGACATAGAAATTATTTATCAACCTCTTCATTTTACTGATGAGGAAAACAAATGCTCTGAAATAGAACATGTCTTAGTACTCCCCCAAAAGAAGTGGTTACTAGGAAAGCATCAATAACTATGCATCCATATGTTTCTCTCCCCTACAAAATAAGAGAACAATTTATAACACGTATTATTTAAGTCATCCTTGATGAAGGTATAAGAATAACTAGGGATATAATATTGTACAGTAGACTCACATTTTGAGTCCCACAATTGATGGAAAGGTGTAGGAGACACAAGATCCCACTGTAATCATCATTAGTTGACTATAAAAATCATTTGATTTAGTAACATAGAAGGCCACTTTAATGGCTCCCCTCCAAAACAGCTTTGCCCTCTCCACATATCAAAATCAAGATGCAACAACAAAGATATCTTTGTTTGCCAACTTTGTGATTATAAATATCATTTGAGGTATAATGCAAGGTACCATCTGCTGTCATGGAGGATGTCCAAAGTGGAGTACAAATGGAAAAGAGATTCTCTGCAGATGGTAAGGTCCTTCAACTGCTCCTGTTTGTGAATGACATGGTGTTAAACCCAGTAAGTCCTAAACATTGAAAAGCCTTTTAGATGAGATCCATGAGCACTTCAGAAGAGTTTACCTTAAGCATTCACACAGGAAAAGCCAAGTGAATTTGGGATGCCTGCTGCCCAGCTTATATGCAGCTGGATGGACAGCTTATAAAGCTGGTGCACAAATAAATAAATCTTGGACAGACATTGTGTGTAGACAGTGAAGGGGGCCAAAATTGAAGATGAGGTTACATTGAATTTGGAGAATTGAATGATGCTTTTAATGATTTCACGTTTCTCCTAATATTATTAGGATACTAATTATCTGGGGAGCATGGAATAGCAGTCATCTCAAAGAATTCAAGGTATATGTTATCCCAAAGTCAATGTAGATATTCAAGATGGTTATAAGGAGGCTGCAAATTATTACCAGTGAGGACTAATATAAGAAAAGCAATGTAAAAGATATCAAATAAGTACATGAATGTATAAAGAGATGATCTAGTCAAGTAGCATAGTCAAAGGTTATTTGGTAAATATCTCTCATACTCCATTGGTACCCATGTAGTACCAGGATATCTAATATCCTTTTAAAAAATATTTATTCTGAATTTATTCCTAAACTTGAAATGAGTTAGCAGGATGGCATGAGGGGAAAACAAAATAAAAACACTTTTACTCTACAAGAATATAAAATGACATGACAGGATAATAAGAAAGAGTCCTTAATACACAAACTTTGTAATGACATACTCTCAATGCTTAATCAAAATATAGATGGACATGTTTATTCTAAGGCTCTGGCAGTTTTCTGTGTAGACTCATTTGTCTATATTAATATTGAATTTGAATGTTAGAAGAGCAACAAAGTGGAAATTTTGAGAAAAATCATATAAGATGTTATGGGCCAGGCTTGACTTGGGTCAGTCTAGTGATGACAGCATGAGATTATTATGAAGTGAGTAACTTTAGCTCATTTAACATTTAGCAACAATAACATGAAAAGGATATTCAGCAAGAATACAGCACTGATTCATTTAGCCATATCCCTCTTGCCTGTTGATTTGCCTGTCTGGTCAGCATATATTAAATACAAAGGTTATCTAGCTAGGGTGGGGTTGGGGAGACAGTGGGGTTTATTCCTTTTTTTACTTATATAACCTAGAATAGTGATGGCAAACCTTTTAGAGACCACATGCCATTCCCCCCTCCCCAGACTGTTGTGTCATGCCCTGCCCCACCATGAATGCTGGGAATGCCCCCTCCCCATAAACCTTACCCCAGAGAGTGGAGGGATGAGGTACTCCCATTAGGCTGCTGGGTGGGCCCAAGTGCTCTGCTCTCCTCCAGCTCTGCTGTCTGTGAGCTTCCACCTTACCCCCCTGTGCACTCCCATTGGGCTGCTGGGCAGAGGGGCAAGGGGTGTGAAAAATGTCATAAGCCATGATGGAGAGGGGGAAGGGGGGCAGCTCTATGTGCCCTCTTTGCCACACATGCCATAGGTTCTCCTTCACTGGCCGAGAAGCTATTTTCAACTTTAATACTTAGTCCCCTGGGACAATTGAGACTCAAGAATGATTTATTAGAGATTTTTTATTTTTTTGTTATTAGGGGATGGTAACCAGGTCTGTGTAAATAAATATTACTTCTACCACATTCCACACATTACTGACAAAGTTCTAAAAGTTTTCTTTATAGGAGGTCTTTGAAGGAACTAGCCTTTGACCTGTTACTGGGCAGCCCTGTGTTTAGGGATGTGAGAAATCTGGAATAGACAGCACTAGTGGCCAAACTTAGTGCAGATAAAACAGTATACAAAAAGAAAAAGGCAGAAACAAAAAAGACAAAAGCCATGTGAAAAATCTTCTGAAGGAATTATCAGATACTAATGAGAATGAAAAATAGAAATCCTCAGCTTCTCCTTCCCCTTTTGAAAGGACAGAATCCGAGCCCTTCCTTCTCAAATTGGGCCATTTGTTTGGAGTTGTCCCACATTTGCCTTTCCGTAGGAGGTCTCCTGATACAAAGCAAATACAGGGTGTGGGTACATTACCAAGACCATCAGATCCACAGTGTACATTCTGATACTTCTAGCCAAAGGATCAATCCTCATTAGGGGTCAGGATCATTCTTTAGTAAAGGCGTCAGGAGCTTCTCACTTTGTCTTAGAGTCCAAGTGACTCTAGACCCAGAACAATCCACTGTGCCTTCTGATTGCCCCACTCTCTACTTGATATAGCTTTCAAAATAAGAGGCTGGGAGTCATTGCGAATACTTTTCCTCAAGAGAATAGCCCAAAGTGCATTTCCTTTTTAATAAAACTATCAAAGACCCATGCTGTTCTGTTAGCTAGACTTAGAGAAGACCCAACGATGATCAACTAAACTTCCATATGAGAATAAAATGATGCACAGATTTATGCAAACTCAACAAGAATTAATTCAGTCATATGCAATTGATGAAAAATACATAAAATAAAAACAAAATTTAAATCCACAACAGTTTCCCAGGAAGCATGGAGTCTCACAGCAGTTTGCTGAGTTGCAAACTTATTCTCACTCTGAGAGTCATTGCATTGTTTTGCTCCAGGTTGGCTAACACAGACATCATTGTCCAGAGTTCTCACTTGCAGCAAGTTGTGTCTGCATTGGTGTGCTTCTCTTTGTTTCATTGGCACTATTTGGTTATTGATAGTGGCCCCAAGGTACAAGAGTGCTGATGCTGGTGGCTCTGATAAGCCTATTGAAGGTCATGAATTGCCTGGGTATGTTCACATAGGAAATACTTGTTGAATGATGGAGTTCAGTATTATGTGAAATTTCCATCTCTTGGGAGGAGTCTTAGAGTGTGTTCATCATATAAGATGAGCTCCTATTGTATATAGTCTTTTAAGTCTAGAAAGATGAAAACTAAATGGAGGATGGAGAGTGGGTAAAGCTGGTGAATATAATGTGTATCTTTTAATCATGAATGGTTTGTAGAGTCTTCTTTACCAATTCACTATTTTCTTGAAATCAGGGTTTTCCTGGAATCATGAAAAAAGACTTTAAATATTGAGAAATACACATGTAATATATATATACATATGTATATATATATATGTGAAGTTGTTTTAGTCAGAATACATATTTCATTTATATATGAAAGATCCCTATGGAATTATTAAAGAAAAGTTGGGGTTATTTAGGGATATATTGCTAACTCTTTGAGATGAGCACAAAGGAAATGAATCATTCCACAAACTATTTATCTTTGTTGAAAGTGAGGATTGCGGTATTGGGCTAGATGGATCATGGCTTTGGTCAAATTTGCTATTTTAATGATCTCTTGTAGGAGTTAATGATCTATAGAAGTTCTGGATTTGGAGTCAGAAGGCTTGGATTCAAATTCTATTTCTGCCACTTACTCCTGGGTCTTGGTTTCCTCATGTGTAAAGTGAAAAGATTGAACTGAAAGACTTATAAGGTTCCTTCTAGCTTTAAGCCTATGATCATGGTACATAGTTTGAACGATTTATAAACTAGGTAAAAACCCAGATAGGCTGGAATATACAGCCAAATATGGAAAGGAAATGATGTTTAGGAGAGAAAAATGTATATGGTTTTTTTAAGGACTATCTTTGGCTGATCAGATGAAAGGCCTTCCCAATGTGCTTCAAGCTTAGAAATCTTCCTGGTTCTCAGATACCAGAGCTGTGCAAATGGAGCAGAACAGCCCTTATTGGTATGATTTGAGAGGCACTAGGAAAACCTTTCAGCCCCACATTTTCACCCTCATGCACCTGCCCCTGAAGCTTGAAATTCACTATTGGCACTTTTATTTCTCCAGCATAAAGGCATTAGTCCAAGTTAAAATATAGATATTCCTCAGATGGGGATTTAAGTTATTATTGGCATTAAGGACTTGGTGTGAATAGATTCATTAATAATTTTCCAGCTGTCAGCTGAGAGTGGGTTTTGATGTGGTAGAAAAAGAATGGATGGGGAGCATGGCCTTGTGGGGAGGGAGCTCTAGTTAGTCAGCCAGACAAAGGAGTCAGATGATTTAGAAGGAAGGGTACCATAAGAGAAGAAAAAGGACCCCAAAGAGAAGGTGGGATGGCAGTGGAAACAAGCAAACTACCTTACAGCTTGGTGAGGGAGTCTGTTTCTGGCAAGTGAATCTTATGCTGTCAGCAGAAATATGTGGCTTATAATACTCCTTTCATTTCTAAAGATAGGTTACATCCACCCAAGGAATTCCCATGGCATTTACCCACCAGGCTTTGAGGCACTGCCTGTGTACATAGCTACTGACTGTCTGCTTTGTCATGAATGCACACAAACACTTTTAGAACATATGCTCATTTATGCAAAAACTTAGAGGAACCTCTCCATGGAAGCTCCTTAAGAGATGGTGTCAAGGTTATAGATTTAGATTCTGATAGAAAGTTAAAAACTAAAAGGAGGGGGACATTTCTGTATTGGAAGGTGGGAAGAATACATAATGAAGACACACAGTAGAGGGAGAAGAGTCATATGAAACAAAGTTTTGGGAAGAATCAGGTTGTACATATATTGGAGTATTTGGGGGTAACCAAACCCAAACTAGATTCCCTATTACCTCCAGTTCCTCTTCCCCACCATTTTTACCTAAGCACTCTAGTTAAGAAATGAATGTAGTAACACACAGAGTTAGGAGGGGACTCCTTGAAATATTCTGGGCTGAATAGTTTAGATGTGATAAGATAAGAAATGGGGAGCCACTGCTGATTTCTGAACAGGAGAGTAACAGGATCAGAGTGCTGCCTGAGAAAGATTATTGTTACTTTGGTGACAAAGGCAGAACTTAGATTAAGGAAAGAGGGACACTTGCATCCAACTGTTGTCAGTGTTCTGTATGTCAACAGTGGCTGGCTCAGTCACACATTACAGAAGCCTCTCTGGGGTTAGGTAGGTTCCCCTCCCCTGGCTCCCTTTTGGTGTCAATTCTCTCAGACTCTCTTAAGGCAGTGCCATTCATCAGAGACATGTTAAGTGTGCCTCATTTTACAGTATCACTGTCAACTGGTACTTTGGATCCAAATTTGCATGTTTTGTTGATCACCTTTCTTTTTTGTTTCTTTTGACTTGGTATTTGTAATGCTTTTTTAAAAATATTTTATTTTTTTAGAAAAATTTTTCATGGTTACACGATTCTTGTTTTTACTTTCCCCTTCATCTCACTTCACCATATCCAATGCGCATTTCCACTGGTTTTAACATGTGTGATCAATCAAGACTTATTTCCATATTATTGATAGTTGCATTGGTGTGATCATTTAGTGTCACATCCCCAACCATGTCCACATCAACCCATGTGTTCAAGCGGTTGTTTTTCTTCTGTGTTTCCACTCCTGCAGTTCTTTCTCTGAATGTGGGTAGCGTTCTTTTCCATAAGTCCCTCAGAATTGTCCTGGGTCATTGCATTGCTGCCAGTACAGAAGTCCATTACATTCAATTTTACCACAGTGTATCAGCCTCTGTGTACAATGTTCTCCTGGTTCTGCTCCTTTCACTCTGCATCAATTCCTGGAGGTTTTTCCAGTTCACATGGAATTCCTCCAGTTTATTATTCCTTTGAGCACAGGTTTTATGTGCCACTGTCCTTTCTCAGTAACACCCTCCATCCCATCTCCCCCCCATACTCTTATAAGAAAATAAAACAGGGAATGACTAAACAAGTTGTGGCAGATGATTATAATGGAATACTATCACACCATAAGAAATGATGAGCAGGTTAATTTTTTTAAATCCTGGAAAAACCTACGTAAAATTATGAAAAGCGAAATGAACAACATCAACACAATATTAGTATTTAGCAATAGATGTTTGATGAATAATTTGTGTGTGTGCAAATGTAAGATATACCTTTACATGTACACTTTTGAGGGTCAAATGATGCCTTCTCTAATGTAGGGAGAGAGGTACCTGGGAATCTTTGTGTCCAATAATAAGTTATTTGCAGAATTAAAAAGCAAACTAAAAACCAATTGGCACAGAAACTTCAAATGACAGTTAAAATGCTTCATTTTGCACTTGTAATCAGTCAAAACACATTTAATAAGCACCTACTTTGTGCTAAATATTGAAGATTCAGGGAAAGGTAAAAAAAAGTTCCCTGCTCCCAAGGAGCTCACATGCAAACAGCTATATATAAACAAACACTGCTTCTATGGAACCCGTATTGTTTCTGATCTCAACAATGATGCCTGTTTGTATTGTTGTCAGTCACATCATTGTCATCATTACATACACTGTGCTTTCCTAGGCTTTGAGCTCTCCTTTTGAGAGAAACTTATCTGTGAGTGAATCTTTAAATAATCACCTCCCAATTTTGATTTTGCAAATGTGCTTTTCTTAAAAGTTGAGCATGCTTGCCCTGGAGGAACAAATGACTTGTAACACCTATGACTAGCCTTTCAATAATTTATAGGAAGGGGTTTTGTGATTTTCTCTTTTACAGATCAGGTTCAGGGGAGTGGGAGAAAGAGTTTCCATCCAAATAATCCTTTCCTTTGCTTCAGTTATGTCTCATTTGACCAGCTCTGTCTTTCATTCAGTCATAGGCTATTACATCAACCACCACCTCCCACTTTTGGGGGACACACCTAAAGAAGGTCAATTTCACCTTCTACAAAATTCTAGGCTGGCATGTAGTGATGCATTATAGTGCCTGGACTGGGATCGATGCTTTCAAGACAGGCTGTGCCCAACATCAATTACCTTGGTTGAGAATCCTAAGAGAGAGTAAAAAACAGTGGCTACTGAGTTTATGGGGGTGGTGATCACTTTCCAAGGGCACATTTTTCAGGTAGATTAAAGTATATGGGATGACCAAAGTCATTGCACATAAATATCAAATGATGCTATCTCAATTTAGGGTGGTTTTCAAGAAAAGCATTTCTTTTCTTTTCTTTTTCTTTTTTTTCTTTTGGAGGGGAGAAGGGAAAGGAACAAGAAAGAGAGCAATATGGAGTAGGGAAGAAGAGAAGAGAAATTTCATTTTGTGGATTGCTCCTTGGAACTAGAGCTAATTTGGAACCTTGATGTTTTAGATGTTGTCGTATTAATGTGTATTCTCGAAAAAAATTGCTCTCATCCAAGAACTAAGCTTCATTCTGAGCAGAACAGAAAGCTGTGTGTATGTCTACATGTGTATGTATATGTGAAATGCATATTATTTTCTCCCACATATGGATCATTGAAAAGATCTGTGTAGGTAAGAGGTCCAACAAAGGTTAGAGGGTTGTTTCATCCTTAATCCAGTGCAAGACTGAACTATTAGAAATACTATCTAAGAGGAAAGAAAAGCCAAAAGAAAAAAAAAGTTTCTACCACTGAGGAATGCGGGGTCTTCCAACCCCCAGAGAGTAAAATTATCTCTCCTTTTAGAAAGTCAGAAGAATCTCCACCTAGAGTAATCCTTTTGGGGAACCCATGACACCACAGGCTAAGATCAAGACTTGGCTCCCTGGTGGCCCTCATTGGGTTCAAGTTATTAATACCTCCCTTATCTTTCTAGGATTTTCCAAACCTAAGCTAATCTACAAGAGGGCACCCAGGACATTGTTTTGTTTTTAACCTCAGTTCCTGCTCCTTGTAAAGAACAGTCTCCCCTTTCCCCGTACAGAATCATAGAATCTCTAAACTGAGAGGAACCTTAGAGGTCATTGAGTTCAAACCAAGAGTGGACAAGAGTTCTACCTAAGTTATGCCTCCAAATGAGCATTTAGGCTCTGCTTGAGGACTTCCAGTGAGAAGCCATCTGTTGTTTTTCAAATAATTCAGTTCACTTCTGGATTGTTTTTCATTCCAATAAAGCTTACCATACTTCTTTATACCTTCTTTCCATTGCTCTAACTTCTGTCCTCTGAGACCAAGCGGAACTCTAACCCCTTCTTTATATGACAGTTCTTTACTATTATTTGCTCTGCCCTAAAGCTAATACTTTACTCAGCTAAATATCTCTTAATTCTTTCAGCCAGTTCTCACCCACCATGAACTCAAGGTCCTATATCATTCTAGTTGCCCTCATCTGGAAGTTTTCCAGCTTATTAACGACCTTCTGAAAAGAGTTACTAGAACTGAATGTGACGGTTACTTTAGATTCAATGCAACCACAGCAGAGTACAATATGACTGTCATCTCCCTGGTGGAACCTAAGATTGCATTGGCTGACTTGTCATATTATTGATTAATGTTGAGTTTACTTCCCACTAATGAGGCAGCTAGGTGTTGTAGTAGCTAGAGTTTAGGGTCTGCAGTCAGGAAGACTTACGGTTAAATCCAATTGCAGATATATTATATATATATATTATGANTTACTCAGCTAAATATCTCTTA
Organism: Gracilinanus agilis; assembly: GCF_016433145.1. NCBI lineage: Eukaryota > Metazoa > Chordata > Mammalia > Didelphimorphia > Didelphidae > Gracilinanus > Gracilinanus agilis. Next base: position 10,747,094 of record NC_058136.1, on the reverse strand, counting down.
ATTCTTTCAGCCAGTTCTCACCCACCATGAACTCAAGGTCCTATATCATTCTAGTTGCCCTCATCTGGAAGTTTTCCAGCTTATTAACGACCTTCTGAAAAGAGTTACTAGAACTGAATGTGACGGTTACTTTAGATTCAATGCAACCACAGCAGAGTACAATATGACTGTCATCTCCCTGGTGGAACCTAAGATTGCATTGGCTGACTTGTCATATTATTGATTAATGTTGAGTTTACTTCCCACTAATGAGGCAGCTAGGTGTTGTAGTAGCTAGAGTTTAGGGTCTGCAGTCAGGAAGACTTACGGTTAAATCCAATTGCAGATATATTATATATATATATATTATGATGCATATATATAATTTATATATATATATATATATATATACCCAAGGCAAGTCGCCTAATCTCTGTCTGCCTCAGTTTCCTTATGTGTAAAATGGGCTTAATAATAGCATCTATATTCCAGGGTTGTTGTGAGGACAAAATGAGGTAATATTTGTAAGGTTCTGTGCCAACTTTAAAGTGTCATATAACTGCTAGTTGTTGTCATTAATGTTGTTGTTTGATCTTCTAGATCTTTTTTTTATATAAATTGCTGCTTAGCACATCTGTCTTATTTTGTACTGGTGAAGTTGATTTTTTGGAACCAAGTGTATTATCCCTATTAAATCTCATTATTCAATTTCATCCAGTGTTCTAGCCTGTCAAGATTTTTGTTAACATCCTAACTCTGTGATAAAGTGTGTTATCTGTACTTCCCAGCTTTGTATTGTCTACAAATTGGATAGACATGCCATCTTTGCTCTTATCTGCATCAGTGATAAACATATTAAGTAGCACTGGGCCAAGTTCAAATTTGTGGAGCTTTCTGATGGACATCTCCTTTAAACCTGATACCTAACCAGTAACAAATACTCTTTGATACTGGCCCTCCATCTCAGTGTACCATCCATCATCTGACCTCCATCTCCCCACCTTTCCCTCAAACATGAGATACTTTATCCAAATGTTTTGCCTTGATCTATCAATGTAATGGCCCTAGCAATAATAGCCTCCTAATGTTTCTCTCTTCTCCAGTCTGGCCAAGCCACACCCCTACTCAAAATTCTTCAGTGACTCCTTATTTCCTCTAGAATAAAATTTGAACTCCCCAGCTTCATATTTAAAGCTCTTTACTTTCTTCCTCCAGCCTATCTTGCCAGCCTTATTTCACAATAATGATATAATCTCAGTTTTTATGAAATTAGCCTATTATTTATTCTACCTTCTATTCCACCTCTTGTCTCCATTTCTCCACACATCTCTTAGTTTCTTTTATATTCCTTCCAGCCTCACCTCAAGGGTTGGCTGTGATGTTTCCCCTCACCTCTCCACTTGACAGTATGCTTTTCTTCCTCAAGAGGTCTTGTCTTTACTTCTCAATATGCATGTTATAACTTCGAAATGAATGTGAGCTCACTGCCTAGCAAGAGACATTCCAGAAAGATTTGTCAAATTGACTTGAGTTACTCTAACTGAATTTAAGTACATTCCTTTTTTAAAATTTTTTTTCAACAAAATTGTATTTTTCTCTCCCTCTTACTATTCTACTCCATTGGGAAAGAAAAAGGAAAGACTTGTTACAAGTATTCATAGTCAAGAAAACCAAATTCTTTATATTTCTAGGCTTGTGATGGGTGGAGCATCATGCAAACCTTCCTGCCTTCTCTGTGTGTTAGGTAGTTCATAGGGCATCCATGAAGATGAGACTAATCCGCTGATCTATGTATAGGGGAAGTCAGGAGCTAGATTAGGCTCCTGAAATAAGAAGCAAAGGGGTCTGTAACTTCTCAGAGGGGAGGCAGTCGGGGCTTTCCTTGTGCTATTTATTTGTATTTCCCCTTTGGTTCCTGTGTAGTCCTAGGATCACTTCATAGACACAAGTTCAGAAGGATCTTCTAGATTTTGTCTACCTTCTATAAACAGTTTTCTCTGAGTGGGAGAGACAGACAGACAGACAGACAGACAGAGACAGACTAATCACTTCTTAAGAACCATTGCATACCACCGCCTCTTCTTTTTTTAAAAAAACCCTTACCTTCTGTATTAGAATTGATACTATGTATTGCGTCTAAGGCAAAAGAGTGGTAAGGGCTAAGCAAATGGGGTTAAGTGATTTGCCCAGGGTCACACAGCTAGGAAGTGTCCCAGGCCAGGTTTGAACTCAGGACTCCCTGTTACCGGGCCAGGCTCTTTATCTACTGAGCCATTTAGCTGTCCCACATACTTCCCACCCACCTCCACATCTTAGCTATCTTGGTTTTCTTATCATCTTACTACTTTATTCTTTTTGAAAAGATCTTTCTAGCTACTATCCTACTGGGATATGAAGTTGACTTTCTTTCTTCTCTTATTGTTCTATTGGCATCTATGTTCTCTTTCCTCAGGAAGGCTATGTGGCCTCCCATAAGCCTTTCAAAGTGATATATTCTGGTCCAAACCGTAACCTCTTTCTCCATTGTGCTTCCATCAGTTCCACATCCCCTTCTGAAGTGAACATCTCTTTCCATTCAAACAATACAAATTCTGGTGACTGTTTATCACAATTCCTATTTCCAGCTCATTTGGTAGGATGGAAATCTCAATCCTACTGTATAAGTGAAACACACTTTTTTTTTGTCCCTTCATGTAGAAGGCCAATTGGAGAAATAGGGTCTGGATAGGGCCTGTTATCTGGATTCCCTACATGACCAATTCAGGCTGAGGCAGTCTTTGTGTTTGATCCTGGTCAATTGAGCCCTGAAAAGCTCTGGTACCAGCAGGTTGGTTAATCCAAAAACAACTTGACCCCTCCAGGAGGTTTTTGGAAGTCATTTAGAGAAACAGTCTGTAATAGATATTTTATCTGGATCCCATTACAAAAATACAAGTAAAACTGTGTGTATGATTTTTTCTGCACTGCATGTCAGGACACAGACAGAATGGTCCATCTAAGGTAAAAATCTGAGACTCCTCTTTTGACTCATTTTCAGATCCCCACCTTTTCTTAATATTCTTATTGGAAAGCTTTGAGTCCTTAGCAGATCAGCAGCTACTGAGTTAACCATTTTTCTCCTTGATAATTAAGAAGCCTGAACTCTAAAAAATATATTACTTAGATAAGGCAAGAGACAGACAAAGCTAGACAAGACTTTATCTGACCAGGTGCAGTACTATAATTCAAGAAGACAGGACTCAATTAGTAAAAATCTCTATGAAATATATTTCTGCTCCCAGAATTAACCCCCTACTAACTGGTGGTTGGAATTTGGCCTTTGACCATGGACCTATCTCTCTACTTTTTAAACTTTAATGGGTTTTTGTATGATTTGTGACCCCTTCACAGCTGTTATTCTTTCTCTGTGTTCTTTGTTTGAAACCAGTATATATTAAACTCAAGACTCCATGGAGTTGGAGCAGCTATGGGCTAACCACTTGTCTGGCTGTTCTCAGTTTTCTGTTTCCGGTCTTTTCAATCTGATGCCATTAAATGCCACTCAGGACCCCCCAAAATATAGAGCTGGCTCTCTATACCTTCAATTTGAGTCATGCCCTTCTCTGAGTATCATGGAATGCCTTCCATGTGTGTACCATGCTGTGGGTTCCATTTGTGACATAGATTTGTTAATAATAGGGTTCAAAAGATCAAAGAAACAAAAAAAATCTCCTGATATTATCCCCCCACCTAACACTCATACCAAGTAATCAAGGCAGGATTTATTGATTGCCACAAGTGTCCTAGGACCTTTTAATATATGTCTTGAAAAGAATGATGACTAAAATAATTTCCAGCTTCTAGATGTGGCCCTTACTGATATCATTCCAATACCTTTATTTTTAGGCATTTCTTTCTTTTGGAAGATAGAAAGGGGTAGAGCTTCCATAGATTCCCATTATTAAGCTCTTCCTTTTTTCCAGGATTACCAAAATCGCCATGAATGAAGAAGCAACTAAATGTTTTGAGAAAAGAAGCAGCATGATCAAATCCTCTCTCATTGGTGGTTGCTCCACCTACACCCCATTTAACAGCTCTCCTTTGCCCATTTAAAGCCATTTCCTTTTGCTTGGTATTCACTGGAGGGAGAGGGCAGCCCAATACACTCTTCATATAAGCTCTGCTTTATTGAAGCTTATCCCCCTTTAACCTCATACATAGTATAGAAAAGGCTTTAAATTTCACCCCTGCTGCTTGCTACCTTTGTAACCTTTGGTGATTACTTCTCATCCCTGGGCTACACCTCAATTTTCTCCCCTAAGGGGATTAGACTCTATGGGCTCTAAAAGTCATTTCTAACTCTAAATCTGTAATTTTTTTCATTTCTTCATTCTAAGCAACTCCAACAATTTCCCCTTTCCCAAAAGGATCTGTTTTCATTATTTTTCTATTTCACTGAACTAACTTTAGTTCTTTCATATTTATTCTTAAAAGTCTGTGAATTTGAGTTGTACACTGCTTTCCTAATAAAGGCCTTTGCTGATATTAAGGGAAAGACCCTCTAGGTACATGACAATAATAGATTTTCTTTAGGACCTTATGAGGATCTTTTTTCTCTGTATACTTATCTGAGGATATTTTAAGTCCTTTTTCATATTTTCACAATAAATGTGATTTATTACACTTGGATGTTTGCCAAAATTATTCCACTACCTTTCAAATCCATAATGCCAAAGTGCCTTGAATGTTTCATAGAAAAATAAATTATTTTATTGCATTATTAGGAAATAATTTATAAAAACATATAAAATTAGGAAAAATCTTTCACACTTATTTTTGAGGGCTTGGTTTACCTCCCTTGTTAATATGCATTAAAAAAATCCTCCAGAAAAGAATGCAGGCTTGTCCTAGCTTGGACCATTCTTGGGGGGATGTTCAAGTGGGTTTGTCAAACGTTGATTAAAAACCTGTGCTTTCCACAGGATACTTGGCTTTTTAAACTGTGGGTCTACCCATAAGGGAGGGACTTGCACTACATGACCTCTAAGGCCCCTCCCAGCCAGGAGATTCTGTGACACCAAAGCCTCTGCTCAAGGGAAGGGCGTTATTGCCTCTAAGTTGAGGGTAGTGTTTTCACTGATGATGGTTGGTTAAGTAGACCCATTCTTCATTTGGATTCCCTAGGTGTTAGAGGCAGATGGAAAGTCACAAGTGGTTGCTTATACTGGCTAGTATTTCTGCTTTAATCTCAATTGTCTTCAGAAAGAATAGTGATTCCTTTATAGTGATGACAGAAACCTGGGTGGAACAGAGCCTGCTTTACCATCTCTGTGACTATTGCATGTATAGAACTCATTGAGATCGAATGAGTAACAATACATTGCTTCTCTTTGATTGAAGGCTTTGGCCTAATGGAATAGTTCTTTCACAATTATTTACCCTAATGAGTGGGGAGAGGTACAGTATCGGACAGCCCACATCATTTTTGTTTGTCTCTGAATGCTGTCCAAGGGATACAGTCAGACATTTCATCCAGCTGCAGCCTTGGTTTATGGCACTCATACCCTGTTGTTGCTTACCCAGGAACAGACTGGATGACTGTGGGGAAGAGGAGAAAAAAAGAAAGAAGAGGCCTTCAGTCCAAAAAACATCCGACACAGCTGCCTCTTTTATTTTAATTCAGAGAATATGGGCTGTGCTATTTATTTCTATTTTAAAATGAACATATATAGGACCGTGACTATAGAAGATACAACTCTTTCATTTGTTTCAATTCAAATATTAATTAAGCATGTTCTAAGAGCAGAGAATCGTACTAGGCATTGGGGAAGATTTAAAGATTATTTAAAATGGGTCCCTATTCTCAGGAGATCTGTCATCTAGTAGGTGGTTGCAAGTTATGCACAAATCAACCAAGAGCAAAATGAACGTTTTGGGAAAGTAGAAGTAAAGGGCTTTACATTGGCAACAGTGGTAATAGCCCCAAGGAAATACGTCTTGCTGTGGTTCCTGGAAGGTGTTGTGGAAGCTTCCCCCCCCCCAATTTTATTACTTGTAATTAAACTTTACTCTGTAATGTTGCCTAGGTATTCAAACAGAGACCAACTGACCACTCATTGAGAATCCATGCATCTGGCCAAGCATTGGCCTGGACTGAGTGACTTTTAATATCTTCTTAGTCTGGCAGACATGGCTGTGCTTTCATCCAGCAGTAGTTCTGTAGTGAAACAGAAAGAGTATGTGAATGTGTAGGTATGTGTATGTATGTATGTCTGTGTGTGTACGTATTCTTCAAGAGGCCATCTACTGTGATTCTCTTTGATATATTTAATAAGAATAGTATCTCAAATGTCATTCAGATGCTATAAATTAACAACTTCCAAAGGTTTTAAAGGAAAAAGATTGGAGGATGTTTTTTTTTCACAAAGAGGGATTGACTACAGAAGGACAGCTTACCTAAAATTGGGATGAGAACAGTTTTTGAAAGCAAAAGAGCTACAGACTCTGGAGTCAGTGTCCTTCTCCCACCACAGATATAGGCAGGTGTACCATTTGGTTTTAATAAATCTACCAATTCTTACAAACATCTGTCACTGTCATTTATCAGATCTTTGAAAGGAGCAGATAGAACTATTAATAAGTTTGGATGTAGAGTTTAGAGAATATTTCTGGGTTCTTCGTTTAACCAGAACTTCTATTGGTGAATTGATGAAAATGCCTACTGTTACAATAATAAATTACCTGAATCTAGGACTAGGAAAGTTGTCACAATAGTTATTATCATTCTCATTGAAGAGATCAGCAAACTGAGCCTCAGAGATGTGAAATAGCTTGTCCACAGTCACACAGATAGGCAAAGATCAATACTGTTTGTTTACTCTGTGCTATATATTCTGCACCTACACTGGGATCCAAATGAGTGCTCTCAGCTTGGTGCTATGGGGTCAAAAATTAGCCCTGAACAGGACTTCCTTTTTTACCAGACAACTAAATCACTGGTAGATGAAAGGCGTGCTGTGGATAATTTAAAATTTAATAAAGCTTTGGAGAAAGTAGCTCACGTTCTTGAGAATATGGAGTGGTATAATTTAGACAATAAATATGTAATTAGATGGAGTCAGATCTAGTTGGATACCCAGCCTCAAAGAGTAGTAGTAGTTGCTGTAGTTTTTTTCAAACATTTCTATATACAAAGAAAAAGAAGATAGTGCAGAAATGAAATTTTCTATATGTTTAGCTTGCTTTTCTTCCTATCTACATAGTAAATCCCATCCATTATGGAAGAAACCAACATGTACATATAAATTAAGTCTTTCATGTTTCACCTTTCTGTTTACTTTTTGGAGGTAACATTCACAGTTTATTCTTCCAGCATTAATTCTGTGGCTGTATATAATGTTCTCTTGGTTCTATTCATTTCACTGTAATTTCCAAGTCTTTAAAAAATTTTAAAACCAGTTCTACTCTTAATTTCTTATGGCACAGTAGTATTCCATCACAACCATATATCACAATTTGTTCAGAAGTTCCCCGATTGATGGGCATCCTCTCAGTTTCCAATTCCTTGCCAACACAAAGAAAACTGCTATAAATATTTTGGAACCTATGGGTTCCGTTATTCTTTCCCTGATCTCTTTTTTATAACTGTATAGGTGTAATTGGTGTAATTACTAATTGCTTTCCAAAATGATTGGATTGATTCACAGCTCCATCATCAATGCATTAGTGTTTCCATTTTTCTACATCCCCTCTAATATTTCTCATTTTATCCTTTTGCCATTTTAATCAGTCTGATGGATGTCAGGTGATATCTCAAGAGTTGTTTCAGCTTGCATTTCTCTAATCAATAATGATTTCGAACTTTTTTTCACATACCTATATATGACTTTGGTCTTAATCTGAAAAATGTCTGTTTATATCTTTTGCCCATTTAACAATTGAAGGATGGCTCTTATTCTTATAAATTTGAAACAGTTCTTTATGTATTTTAGATATGAGATCTCTATCTGATAAGCTATCTATAAAATCTCCCCCAATTTTCTGCTTTACTTCTAATATTGGCAGCATTTGTTTTATTTGTACAAAATTTTTCAATGTAAGGTACTCAGAATTATCCATTTTACATTCCAAAATGCTCTTCCATCTCAGACTGATTCATAAATTCCTGTCCAATCCACGAATATGATAGGTAGTATGTTTCCTGTTCTTCTAATTTACTTATGATATCTCCTTTTATGTCTACATCATGTATCCTTTTTTGTCTTATCTTAGTGAATGGCATAAGATATTGGTCTGTGTCTACATTCTGCCAATCTAGCTTCCATTCATTGCAGCAATTTTTACTAAATAGTGATTCTTATTCCAAAACTCACATCTATGATTTTGTCAAATACAAGGTTACTATAAGCTTTTACTGCTTTTAGTTGTATGTCTCTTCTTTTTCACTGTTCTAACTTTATATTTCTTAGCCAATACCAGATGTTTTTGATAATTACTGTTTTATAATACAATTTAAAATCTGATACTTCTAGACCTCCTTCCTTTACATTTTTCTAAAATTAATTATTTTGATATTCTTGATCTTTTACTATTCCAAATGAATTGTTACTATTTTTCTAACTCAAAATATTTTTGGGTAATTTATTTGCAATGGCATTGAATAAGTAGATTAGCTCAGATCAGATTGTCATTTTAATTATATTGGCTCTGCCCATCCATGAACAATATTTCTCCAATTATTTTCATATGACTTTATTTGTATAAAAAGTGTTTTGTAATTATGTTCATGTAGCCTCAGGGTTTGTTTTGACAGGTATACTCCCAGGTATTCTATCTGTGGTTATTTTAAATAGAGTATCGCTTTCTATCTATTATAGGACTTTGTCAGTAATATATAAAAATGCTAATGATTTATCTCAATTTATTTTTATTCTGCTACTTTGCTAAAATTATTAATAGTTTCAACTAACCTTATAGCTGAATTTCTAGGATTTTCCACATATACCATCATGTCATTTGTAGAGAGCAATCGTTTTATTACCTCTTTGCCCTTTCTGAGTCTTCTAATTTCTTCTCTTATTGCTATTGCTAGCATTTCTAATACTTTATCAAATAATATTGGTGATAATTGGCATGCTTGTTTTCCTTTTGATCTTTTTTTAAAAGTTCCATACTTAAGGAGATTTATTTGATTTCCACAGATAACATAATCTAATTTTTGTCCAAAGGGCTCAGAGGAAATCATTGGTAACATTTATATTAGTAGTACTTTATTGTGAGTGGATGCTGAGTACAGATCATTTAAGTATAGTATCAAAGTAACTGAACAATGATAGGTTTTTTTAATTTTTATTTTTTTCTAGAGTTAAGTTTATTTCTTCTGACATTTATGCAGCTTTAAGGAGACTGATGTAGGGGATGATAATTTATTTGGGAAACTGCCTTCAAAACAAAATAAAACAAACAATGATGCATAATAAATGTGAACAAAATTTGGACAAAGGTCATTTTAAAAGAGTTGGTCAAGGGGGCAGCTGGGTAGCTCAGTGGATTGAGAGCCAGGCCTAGAGACGGGAGGTCCTAGGTTCAAATCTGGCCTCAGACACTTCCCAGCTGTGTGACCCTGGGCAAGTCACTTGACCCCCATTGCCTACCCTTACCACTCTTCCACCAAGGAAGTAATACACAGAAGTTAAGGGTTTAAAAATATTAAAAAAAAAAAAGAGTTGGTCAAACCACCAAATCAGCTAAAGACCAAGATGACATTCGGTACATTTAGTGGTATAAGAGTCTTTTTGATCTTATTGGAAAGGCTTCCAGCTTATCACTATTACAAATGATACTTTCTTACAAAAGGAGAGAAGGTTAGCACAAATGATACTTGCTAATTGTTTTGGGTAGATGCTTTGTGTCATTTTAAGAAAAATCCATTTATACCTATGCTTTCCAGGAATGAGTATTATTTTTTTATTAAAGGTTTTCTCTGTGTCTATTAATATAATGCTATGTCTTTTATATTGATATTTTCCCTCTCTTCATTCCTGATATAAATCCTTTTGGTCACAATGTATTTTCTTTGTGACGTATTGTTCTAGTCTCCTAGTTAGTATTTTGTTTAGAATTTTTGCATCTATATTCATTAATTCTTTCTCTCTTTTTGCTCTTCCTGGTTTAGATATCAACACCATATTTGTTTCCTAAAAGGAGTTTGGTAATACTCCTTTACCAGTTATTTCAATTTAAAAAAAATATTGGAATTAATTCATCCTTAAACATTTGGCATAATTCATTTATAAATCCATTTAGTCCTAATTCTTTTTTCTTAGGAAGTTCATTTATGTTTTGTTCAATTTCTTTTTTTGAAAATAGGTTTATTTAGGTTTTTATTTCTTGGTCTGATAATCTAGGCAGTTTATTTTTTGTATGTATTCTTTTTCTCATTCATTGTTAAATTCGTTTTTATGTAATTGAGCAAAATAACTCCTAATGATTGCTTTAATTTCATCTTCATTGGTTGTATATTCAACTTTTTCATCTTTAATGCTAGTAATTTGATTTTCTTCTCTTTTTTATATGATTAACCAGTGGCTTCTTAGTTTTGTTGATTTTTTTTCATAAAGCCAACTCCTAGATTTATTTATTAATTCAGTTATTTTCTTACATTCAATTTTATTGATCTCATCTTTTATTTTTATGATTTCTAATTTGATATTAAGTTGAATATTTTTATTTTGTTCTTTTCGTGGTTTTTTAAATTGTATTCTCAATTCATTGATCTTCTCTTTCTGTATTTTATAAATATAAGCATTTAGAAATATATGTTTTCCCCTAATTACTGCTTTTTCTGTATCCCATCGACTTCGTTATATTGTCTCATTATTTTCATTTTCTTTAATGAAATTATTTATTGTTTCAATAATTTGTTCCTTAACCCACTCATTCTTTGAGGGTAAGTTATTTAACTTAAAGGTTAAGTCTTCAACATTTTCTCTTATAATATATAATTTTAATTGCATTATGGTCTGAGAAGAATGCACTTAATATTTCTTCTTTTCTACATTTAACTATTGTATTTTTTGTGCCTCCACATATGTTCGGTTTACATGTACCCCTGAGAAGAAGACATACCCTTTTATGTTTCCATTCAATTCTCTCCAGATATGTATAATATTTAACTTATCTAAGATTCTATTACTTTCCTTGACTTCTTTATTTTTTTATTAGATTTATCTAGTTCTGAGAGAAGTTAAAAGTCCTCCACTATTACTGTTTTGTTATCTATTTCCCTCTGTAACTCATTTAATTTTTCCTTTAAAAATCTGGTTGCTATAATATTTGGTGCATATAGGATTGATATTTACAATGCTTTGTTATCTGTAGTACCTTTTAACATAATTTAGTTCCCCTATTCATCCATTATATCCATATATCGATTATATCCATTTTAGTTTTAATTTTCACATATCATAATTGCTACCCCAGCTTTCTTTGTATCACCTGAAGCATAGAATATTCTGTTCCAGACCTTTATTTTGTCTCTATGTGTGCCTCTCGTTTTTAGGTGTGTTTCTTGTAAACCATATATTGTCAAGTTTTGGGTTTTGACCCATTCTTCTAAACATTTTTGTTTTAGGGGTGAATATATCACATTCACATTCAGTATCATAATTAGTAGTGTATTTCCTTCCATTCTGTTTTTCCTTGCTGTTTGTCCTTCTCTTCCTTTCTTTTTGCTTTTCCTCCATCCTCAGATATCTAGTTTTTTTCTGTCTACTACCCCTCTAATTGACACCCCTTCTTAGAAATCTTTCCCTGTCCTTTCCCTTTGTTTTCATAGTTCAATATTGGCCCACTTTTCTAAGGGTCCCAAACTTGTCTCTTCCTCCTTACCTTTTGATTCTTGTCCTATCCACTTTTCCAGAAGTCCCTTCCTTATCCTCCTGGACCATGTCTTTCTATTTTTTGATATGGGTTCCATTCTAAAATTCCCTCCCTTATCTTATCCTAAGAGTCCCTCCCTTATTGCCTTACCTTACCCCACTGTTTCTTAACTTCTAATCCCTTCTTGATATCCCTCCCTTTTTGTATCCCCTTGCTCTCCTTTCTAATTCTCTTAATCTACTCTTTCTTCTCTTAGTCCCTTAGTTCCTTAGTCCCTCAGTGCCTTCAGAACACTCTTGGTCCTTCTTTTATCCTATCCCAGTCCCTCCCTTAGCTGATCTCCCTTCTCTCCTGTTTCTCTGTATATTAAAAAGATTTTTACCCTTCTAATTCTGTATGTCATTCCCTCTTTATCCCAGATTTAATAAGAGTAGTGTTCAGGTACTAGCAATTCTCAACCTCCTCTTCCCCTTCTCTGTTGTCAATTCCTCCGTTTATGTCTCCTCCATCTGACTAGCCATTCCACCCTACCTCCTCCTAGTCTACTCCACTACCATTTTGCTCATTCCATTGCATTCACCTTGACTTGAAGTCTTCCATTCATCTATACCTCTTCTAAATAGCCAGGCAATGATGTCGTTTCCGTGGGCTATAGATGAAATTTTCCCATACAAGAATCAAACAATATGACAATTTGGGTCACTTATGAATAGTCTTTCATCATTACCTTTGTATGTTTCTTATAGATCAGATTTTCTACTGAATTCTTCTTTTTTCCACAGGAATGGTTGAAAATCCTTTAGTTTGTTAAATATCCATTGCCTTTTATAATTGTTATTTTTTCCTAGCTTTTCTTCAACATTTCTCATTTGGTTTTGGGGATCTTTTTAAAGCTCTTCCAAGAGTGCTTTTGGAGCTTTTGGTCTTTTATTGTATTTCTTTGTTGTTTTTGAAGTAGGTGTTTTTATTTCTTTGTCCTCTGAGTTTGAACTGAGTTCTTCTCTGTCCCCATAGTGTTTATTAATAGTTGGATTCTTTCTCCTTTGGTTGCTCTTCTTGAAATTTTTTTAAGATTTTAGTGGCCGGGTCAATAGATTTAATTATTGGATTTTTTTGGAGTCCCAGAGTTCCTAGGCTGCTGGGTATGTTACCTCAGGTTCCAGAATTTATGTATGTGTTTTTCCTGGACCCTATTAAATTATTCTAGTTTTTATAGTCCAGGATCTGATGTAATTCTTGGTTCCCAGCTCAAGCCCCAGGCCATGATTGACCTCAAGTGTTTCAACCAGAACCCATGGGCAGTTCTACCACTATAACTGCAAGGAGAAAGTCTACCTTCCTCTGTGGCAGCAACTACTCTCCTGGGAATGACCACAGTGGTGGAGCACCAATTTCTCAACAAACACACTCACTGGTACACACCCTTTCTCACTCTTCCTCCTTCTCTGTAGCAGCATGGGATAGAGTAGGCGTCCAGTCCATGTTCCTCAGGCCTTCAAAGTCCCTCATTTGTTAGCAAGTGAGACTTGAATTCCTGTCCTCAGGGCTTGGAGCCTATAGGCTTTGCTGGGTCCAGTCCTTCAATCCTCAAAGCCTCAATGCACATGACTGTTCTCAAGGCCCTCCACCTAGGGATTCTTGTGCTATCCTCCCAGGTTGGGGGGGGGGGTTAGCAAACAAGGTGGGGCTGATGGTCCTACCTTCCTCTTTGAAATTTCATGCTATTTGCTTTGGTCCTGCCTCCTGGGCACCTTCCTCACTAGCTGCCCCTGACTGTTAAGCTTCACTCATGGCTCCTGTCTGTTTTTGCTGCTTTTAGCATTGATTCTATGGAATTATTTTTGAGTGTTTGTTGGGGGTATTAGGAGGGCAAAAAGGCTTTATGCCCTACTCTACCATCTTTCCACAATGTATCTCCTGAAGAGTAATTGTTAATGTCATTGTGGCAGCAGGTCTCTAGAAGAGGGCCTTTAGGATCTAGGCTCAGCCATATGCTATTTAATGTTTTTATAAATGATTCAATAAAGGCATAAATAACATGTCCACTGAATTTGCAGATGACTCTAAACTAGGAAGCATAGCTAACATGATGCATGATGGAGTTGAGATATAAAAAGATCCTGACAGACTATGATATAGGTCTGAATCTAATAGGATGAAATTCTATAGGGATAAATATTAAATCTTGCACTTGGGTACAAAGAATCTATATCACAAATACAAAAGGGAAGTTATATGGTTAGACAGCAATTACTCTGAAAAAAGATCTGGGGATTTCAGTAAGCCAAACCTCAGGATGAATTAACAGTATGATTTAGCTGCCTAAAAACACAATTATATCTTGGGCTGCATTAAAAGAGATAATTTCCAGATATAGAGGGGTAATATCATACTGTACTCTCCCTTCATTAGACCTTATCTGGAATATTGTATTCAATCCTGGGTGCCAAATTCAGAAAAGACACTAATAAGCAGCAAAATATCCAGAAAAGGGCACCATGGCAGGTAAAAGTCCTTATGTTCATGCCTCATGAGAAGTAGTTGAAAAGACATGTTGAGTGGTTATATTGAGTCTGGAGAAGAGAAGACTCAGAGAGGATGCGACAGCTTTCTTCAAGTATGAAGGGTTATCAGGTAGACAAGGGATTAGACTTGTTTTGTTAGAACCCAGAGGGAAGAACTAGGAGTTTCAGGAGAGAATTTGGGCTTGATGTGTCCAAAATGGAATGGCCTCCATAAGTAGTGATTGATTTCCCCTGCGTGATGGTCTTCAATCAGAGGCCCAACTATTACTTGATGGGTGTATTATTCTAGGTATTCTTTTTGTGAATAGATTGGACTAGATAAGCACTGAAGACATTTCCATTCTGTGATTTTGTACAGTTCTTGCCTAGTCTGAAGGTAGAAAGAAAAATCCAGTCCAATATTTATTAAGAACCTACTGTATTCGAAGTCCCATGTTGGGTGCTGTGGAGATCAATATGAAAAAATTGCTAATGCCTGCAAAGAGTTTCTAAGTTGAAAAGCTGGCAAGAGCAATGAAGGCACTGCTATCATGGACCTGATTCTTCTTAACAAGGAAGAACTGGTTAGAGCTGGAGAACTGACAGGAACCTTGGGAGAAAGTAGCAATTTCATCATAGAATTCATAGCAGCCATTGGAAGGAACCCTGAACTTCATCTGATATCTCAACCTTTTTTTAAGAAAGCAGACTTTAAATTTTTCAAAGATAGGTATATCATTATTAGAAATTCTAAATGACCAAGTCCCAGGAGGGAAAATTAGAAGGTACTCAGAACCAAAACTGTGATAGTAGAATCACCATTGATCCAAACAAAGAAAAGAAACAAATCTAAATGAACAAAGGACACCAAGGTAGGTACTATGATGAGCTGAGATGCAAATGGTGGAAGGTAGAGCACAGAAACAAAGATGCATTATAAAAAATAGCATGGACCTGGAAGGAATCTGTCTGGTTCAATATTTTTATCAACTAATTGGATGAAGACATAAGAGGAATACTTATTAAATTTGTGCATGACACAGAACTGGGATGGATAGCTAATATGTTATGACAGCAAGCTGTAACTGTCAAAGGAAGTGGTGAAGTTGTAAGCTGCTAAAGAGGACACTTGTGTGCTTAAGGACAGTCCTGAAACTTCAGGTTATGTGATCATATCAGAGGGAAGCCTCCCTTTTATTAGTCAGCCATTATAGTGGGGTTACTGCCCAAAATACTCTTTACTATCCCTCTCTTTTCACTTAGATGAAGTTATTGGACAGCTTTGCTTGAACTGCAAGCTCGTGGGTAGGAAAGCTCACATTTGAGTCCTTTCTTCCCATAATTCTTCCCTCTGTGGTTATGTTCCCCACTCTACCCTCCAAAAACAACTTTGTCTTTTTGTGTTAAAAGATTTGGGCCCAAGATTTATGGGTGTTATGAATGGTATTCCTGGGAGAGAAGAGCTACTTTGCTAGTCTCTGTTTACCTGAGAGGCCAGAGGTGATCTAAGGCAGGTCTTGACCTGGTCTAAATACTGGGAGTTGGTGACCACTGACAAGGATTGACCTCAGCAAACCCAATCAGTCAGTAAACATTTATGAAGCACCTCCTCTGTACCAGGGACTATACTGAGTGCCGGGTTAACAAATGTGGAAGACAATCCCTGCCCTCAAGTAGCTCACAATTTAATGGTGGAGACAGCATGCAAGGAATAATGTATAAACATAAGATACATACAAGACAAGGTATTAAAGAGTCTGGTGTTAGAGGAACAACAGGAAGTCCTAGTGTCACTGGGTGGAAGAGTATGTGGGAAAGGTGTAAGATACAGCCTGTAAGAAAATAGGAAGGAAGGGTTTGAAGGGCCTTGAATTATAAACAGGAATTTTTATTTGATTCTGAGGGTGATAAGGAGCTACAGGAGTTTATTGAGTATGAGGGTAAAATGGTAAAATGTACCCTTTAGGGAAATCACTTTGGCATCTGAATGGAGGGTAGATTGGAATGGAAGCGAAAGCTACCGGCAGGTATTTTAGTAATCGAGGGGTGTGAAATGATGAGGGTTTACACCGTGGTGATGATAGTGTAAGAGGAGAGAAGGGGGCATATATATGAGAAATGTTATAAAGATATAATCTAAGGGATTTGTTCACAAATTAGATATGGGAGAGGGAGTGAAAGCATCGAGACTGACACCTAATCAGGGAATCCAACTGACCTGTAAGATTGGTGGTAGCCTCAAAAATATGCTCTAAATCCTTTCCCACCTACCTCCCAACCCCTGTGTTTATGGCCCCACTAAGAAAAACCTAGTACTCTTGACTCTGTCAAAATCAAGATCTTGATTGATGAGATTGGTGAGGGGTGGGAAGGGAAAAGAACAGGAAAAAAACAGAAATTTAAGAGGAATAAACTTAAAATCCTGTATTTAGTTCAAAGAATAGCACTGAAGAGACTTAACTTGACTTACATGTCATGTAAAAAGGTCTTGGGAGTTTTAGTTGAATAGAAGCTCAGTAAAAAGCTAAAGCATTCATTGCTTTCATTGACTAGAAGTCTAGTTTCTTGCCCATTGGATGCAGTGAACCCATTTTCTTCTGCTCTGCTGAGTATACATAGAGTACTGGGTTCAGTTGTGAGTGCGGCATTTTAGACATATCACAGGAGAACTACAGAGATGGTGACCGGACTGAAAACTATGCCATCTGAGAACAAAATGGAAAAATTAAAAAAACAACCCTGGAGCTTTTAAGCTTAGAGAAGGTGTGTTGTGGGAAACTGGAGTGAGCAACCTAATTCTCCTCCAGTATCTGAATAGTTGCTAGTTTGTGAAAGAGGGATTAGCCTCACTCAGGTTGGTCTCAGAAGGCAGAACTAAGTGCAGTGAGTGGCCATTCAAAGGAAGTAGATTATAGTACTATGTTTGGAAGGAATTTCTGACAAATAAATAGAAACAATCAATAAATGACTTCAAAAAGTAGTGAGCTCACAGTCTGTGGAAACACTCACAGGAGCTCTGCACTGGCTGGTATATTGAACTACACAGACCACGTCTCAGATACACTTGAACTTAACCATTCTGTGATGCTTTTTGCCTTAGTCTAGATATGGTCCAGATTTCAGTGCCCTGCCCTTCTTGGTGCTTAAGTCATATGAGTGAGACAGTGATTCCTTCCAAATTTTTGGAGTAGCATTATGTCTGTCCTAATTCATTGGTTTAGAATTTCAGAATTTCTTTTTAATGCAAGAAATAATGGAGGGAAAAAAATTTAAAAAAAAAATAATGGAGGACACTAGGGGTTCAAAGCTCCAGGAGAATGAATAATTTTAGCAGAGCTTGTATTTCCCATTTCAATGCTGTTGAAACAATTACAAATAGTAATGAAGGTTAATCTATCTTCAAAACATTTTTAATAAGTCAGGAGTAAAACAAAAACAATTTGAACCCACCTAGTCTAGCTTCCCCTCCCCCTATTTGTAACAGTAGCCTTGTCCTTTTACCCACATAACGGATTCAGATATAATTGTTACTACCATTTATTTTTCAACACAGGAGATTATGAAAAAATACTTGAAAGATTTAATTAAAATCTGTTCTTTCACATTTAATACCTCCTAATGCGTTTAATTAATCTGAATATCCTTAATTACTTCTGTAATTTTTGCCATGTGTAAATAGCTAATTAAAGTATTAGACTACCCTCAAATGTAGCCTAGAATTAAATATATAAATGTTCTCAGGCTGATTAAAGGATTACACCAAAAAAGGGTGGTACAACTTCAGATAAGGTATACTGTATTCTCTTGCTCTTTAGTTTGAAAATTCAGAAACCGTTTAGTACCTTTTCCCAGCAAATGAAAGCTCCCAGTCTATCATCCCAGGTGAAGATATGTGACCAGGAGATTTTCTTTAGAGCTATAATAACCTTTGGTTGCTGACCCTGGATTTTTCTTCATCTAGTCCTTGTGTGTAATTCGCACAAATGCAAGAGAGGTCTGCCCTTACATATTGAGAAAATGAAAAAGTGTCCACCATGTCAGAAAAAAAAGCCCAGCCCCTGGATAATATTGGATTAGAGCATAAGGGTCTGGGAGGGCCTCAAAAGGTCCTCAAATCCAAACCCTTCATTTTACAGTTGAAGAAATGGAGACACAGAGTTCAAGTGGCTCATCCAAGGTCACGTGATCAGCCTAGACTAAGCCTATGAAGCTGTCAGGCTTTTTACTTTGTGTTTCATTGAGGGAGACCTTCCTGTCCCATTGTAGCCTTTTGGGACTGAGCTCTGTGGAAGGCAATTTGCTAGAAAGACAAAGTTTTATCTCTCAGCTCTACTTTCATGAATGAGTTCAGTCTCCTAATGAATTCAGTTAATTTTCTAACTTGCCTCTAGCCTGATATTAGGTATTATATCCAGCACAATGGAACACAGAACCTAAAGACTATAGGGCTTATTCATTTAATTAGAGATTTTTTCATCTTTAAATCACTTTGCAAACATTAATTCAATCCTACAATGCCCTTAATATGTATTACTAACCCCCCCCCCCCCAGTTTAGAGATGGAAACATTGACTCTGTGTTTCTGGAAACTGCTGATAGAAACTGAGCTGATTCCTTATTTTTTGAAAGAAGGACCCCTTGGCATGGTGGTGTGCCTTTCTCCAGGGGTGTTCACATTGCCTGCCTCATTTTCTGCATCCCTTGAAAAATTCTAGCTGTGGAAAGCTCTTAAGTGTTCTTTAGCAAGGGAATCCTTAATGCATTCAGTGAAACTCAAGGACCACCATATTGCTAATGACCCAGTTGGTTTGCTTCTTGAGATTAGTTTGTACACAAGCAGGATCTGGTTAATTCTTTCAGGTCTTGTGGGAAATAGGAAGATATTAAGAGGAACTAAGAAACTTGCTAATAGTAGCTAGCTTTTGGTCTAAAGAGTGCTGGTCTTGCAGTCAGGAAGGTCTGAGTTCTAATCCTTCCTCATATTCTTACCAGCTGTGTGATACTGTATAAGCCACTTAACTTATTTGCCACAATTTCCTTATCTAGAAAATCAGGGTAAATAATAGCATCTTACTTCCTAGGGTTTTTAAGAAGACTGTTTACAAAATGATTTGCAAATCTTAAAGCACTATATAGATGCTAGCTATTAAATATACTTCACATTTAATCCCTGTTAGACTTAGAATGGTTATTGTATATTTTGGGACTTATTTTCTGTTAGAACACATAAATTAGAAGATGAAACCAGATAGGGCCAGCCTTCAATGGAATTATGGAGTAGGTAAAAAGGGGGATCGAACCCCTTCAACTTCAGGACCATTGAAACATACTGATCTTGCAACATCTTGAACTCTTCCCTTCAGGGAGACTGTGACAGCCTAGGTGACGGATTGGCTAGTCTGGTAAACAAATTTGTGTAAATGGTAGAGGACTTTTGAAGATGTTCAGGTCTTTTTCCCCCTGGCTAGATACATTTAAATAAAGACCTCTTAGAGATAATGTTTCCATTACCAAAAAAAAAGGAAAAAGAATAAACAAATCAGAACATGTAAGAGCCAAGAAAGGCATTGCTGTAAGCCTGGTGGAAGATTCGAAAAAGGCAGAAGAGAAATTTGTGCCCTAGCTAGGCCTTCACAGCATTTCAACCATAACATCTAGGACATTGCATAAACTATTGGCAGAGCCATCCCTGAATTACAAAGGAGAATTGCAAATTGGAGAAACTAGGGGTGTATCTCCTTGCAGGAGTGAAGACTTAGTGGAGGTGAGATAACTATTTCAAATATATGAAAGGCAGTGTGAGAAGAGTAATTTGACTGTGAGTTGGCGAGAGGCAGATTTAGGCTCAAAGTAAGGGGAAAAAATAATTTCTGAAGGGAAAGATCTTGAAAAGGTTTTTTCAAAGCTATATGGGGGAAAAGAAAATCAGGGAAAGGAGGGGATCACTGCCAAGGGTGGCTGGGACCATGGTAACAAACCAAAGAGCGATGTCAGATGCAGAAGAAATGGCTCAAGTGTAGTTTCAGCTCCAGTTTGTATCACTACCTACAGAGTAATTCAGTGTTCTTCCCAGACAGCATCATGAATTCCCAATTCAAGTAGATCTCATTTCTCTTCTCACTTTGGCCCAAGTGGGGCTTAGTTTATCTTAAGTTGCTCTGAGCTGTTATCTTGGCATCCTTAAGAATTGTAAATTTTCCCTCCTCTGCAACTCCCCCAGACAAGCAGAGAAACTTTGAATGATTAGCTCCTAGTTTACAGTACAAAGACTGTTAAAGAAAGAAGTCAATTTCCTAGACCACCTTAACTTTTAATGAACAGGTTTATAATATGGTAGAAATAGCAATGGACTTTTGGGGCAGAGGCCTTAGGTTCAAGTCCCTGGTGTATTACAAACTATTGATGTCATCTTGGGCAGGGCAATATCCTTCACTGGCCCTCAATTTCCACATTATTTTAAGGGGCTAGAATTATACAAACCCTATGTTCTGTGAGTCTAAATTTTTTTAATGTTTTTTTTTAAGGTGGAATGTGTATACCTTTGACTATTTAGCTATACTTTTATTGGTTGATAAAGTTCTACTTGGTTTATAATGGCTTCACATCTTATTTTGAAGAAGTCTGGTCATTTCCCATAATATTTTCATTTTGACCCTGCCCTAGGGTCCTTTGGCCTTAACTATCCAAGGAATGAAGTAGTCACATTCTGTCTAAGATTCTTCATATCTGAAGAATTTGGAGAAACTAGGGGTATATCTCCTTGGAGGAGTGAAGAATGAATATCTGAAGAATCAGAATCATAGAATCTTGGAGTTGGAAGGAACCCTCAGTGACAATCAAGTCCAACTCATACCTCAATAAGAATAACACTTCCCCACCCTTCCCCATCAAATGACCTCGTCTATTCTCTGGGATCTTTCAAAGATCATAGACTGTGTCTAAGCTATGTTATTTTCCAGTTCTTTGGGATTCCAATTTGTGTGGGCCTGGCAACATGAATTTTTTGAATTCTTTTACTTGAAACCTCTTTTACTTATTTTGGGTTTCAACTCCTTATTAGACATATTCTTTTTTTTTCCTATTAGGCATTTTCAGCCATTATTTCCTCCTCGTTGGTGAGATTTAGGTCCCAGATTAGCTGTTCCTCAAACTGATCTAACATTTGTGAAGGTACAATATAGTTTAGAAAGTATAAAGCCTGGAGGGTGAAAAATGTGTTATTTGGAAAGTAGAAGGAGGAAGAACTCATCTCAGGAAGACAAATCCTTTGTTGTGAGAAAGTCAGCTAAAAATTATCTGAACAGATCCTTGCTAAGGCCATGATTAAGTAACCTTGATGTCGAGATTCTTCATAAAAAAAGCTCAGGAATCTTTCTCTAGTCTACCTTTTCACTATTGGGGTGGGAGAAGAATATAATGTTTTTGTTCGTTTGTTGTTTGTCTCGCCCCTCCACCCCACCCCAGTGACTTATTAAAGTTTTGAGAGAAGAATTAAATATGCATCTGAGTACATCAAGCACAAATTCATATGGAAGGAAAAATTAAAAGTCTGAAAATATTGAAAACCACTTACTTTTTTCATTCTCTTCTTCAGATATTAAAAATTAATTATATATCCCTGTAATGACCATGAACTGTAAAATTCTATATGTTTATGCCTTCTAAAACCATTATATGACTTCAAGTCATAGAAAAAGAAAATATGCTGGCGAATCTTGGTGTTTTTTTTAAATCTTGAAACTGTGGAATTCTCTGGATCGATGACTGCAACCAAAGATTTACAGTCTCTCTCACTGAAAGCTTGAAATCGAACAGTGGTGTGGTATTGTAAAGTCGACAAAGGCTGTAAGGAGGCATGTGAAAGATTGCAGTCCTGGAAACCTCCCAGAAACCTTACATAAACAAAGGCCTTTGGCTACTTAGGTTACAATTAAAAGGTCACGCAAGCAATCGACAGCAGTGGGCCACTAAATCTGTATCAGTTCAGACTGTGCTCTTGCCCTGTGCCACACTTTCCATCAGTGATTAGATGTCAGCAACCTAGAATGCTGCCTAGTCCTGCAGCCCATTTACTCCACAGCTTTCTGGTCCCCCACCATCACCCCTACTGTTCTCTAGGCCCTCCTTTCCACTTCTCTCACCTCTCTTCCTATGCCCCCTCTTCCCTGACCTTGTGATTTTACCCAATGCCATGCTTTCATGGAACCAATTAATAATGGCAAGTCAGAGTTTCCCTCTATGATGTGTATATATAACAGAATAGAATAAAACATAATTCCCTCTATAAAATATTTGATGAGAGATCATCCAATTATTGATGAAAGCTCTCTGATAATGGGGCATCTCCTACTTCCTGAGGCATCTTATTTCACTTTTGGATAGCCTTAATAGTTTAGAAATCTTTCCTTAAATCCAAATAAAGATATTTGCAAATTCTACCCATTGTTCCTAATTCTTCCCTATGAAGTCAAGTAGTGAAATTCCAACTTCTTCCACATGTTGAAATCATTGTTTCTTGGACATAGGTATTATGCTCCCTTTCCTCCTTCAAAGTCTTCTCTTTTCCGTGGTAAACACCCCTAGTTTCTTCAACCAATCTTCACATTGTAGCCCCCAGTAGTGAGAGCAGGCCCCAATAAAATCAGAGCCATCAGCTAGAAATCACAAAGCATCTAGTCTGCTCCTTTTTCATTTAAATTAAACAGATTTTCATGGCTGGACATCTAGTATTTGGGGAGAGAGAAAGTTTGCTTTTCTCATGCTGGGGAGCAGACTATGTGCTTTGTGATTTCTAGCTAATGGCTCTGACTTTATTGGGGCCTGCTCTCACTACTGGGGGCTGCGTCACATGACATGGATTCAAGGCCCTTTGTCATCCTACTCCGAATGCTTTCCAGTTTACCCATCTCCTTCCTGAAAGACGGTACCCATAACTGAATATAGTAATACAGATATGGTGAAGCCATGGTAGGATATAATACAACTGTCATTTTCCTCATCCTAGATACAGTACCCCTCAAAGTAGCATAAGATAATATTAACTTTTTGCCTATTGTTTTGCATTACTAAAGCTTACTAAGTTTGCATTCAATTAAAACCCTGATTTTTTTTAGAAAACTGATATATAACCATGAGTTTCCCAGCATGATGCTTATGAAATTGTATTTTGAACCAATGAGCAGGATTTTACACCTGTGTCTATCAAATTTTATCTTTTTAGGTTTTCCCTAGTGTTCTAGCCTACCAAGATCTTTTTGGTCTTATCCCACCAGATCTTAGTGATGCCCATGAAATCAAATTGGTCTTCTTACTTGAGGATCTCTGTTTCAACTTGGTAGTTAACCATACTTTGGATATTTGTAACACTTGACAACCTGGAGCTTTCCTTGAATTTTGTCTCTTGTGAGTTGATGGGCACCACTGCTTCATATATTTTGCGACATCTGTTCTAACACTCATGTATTGTATTTATCTTGATAAATATATTTGAGTAATCCCCTCAACCACCTCTATTTTTATTTTAAACTTCTCTTGATCATGTTTTCAAGATTCCAGAAAAATACGGATTTTACCACACCTGTTAATGGTATTCCATCCATAGCTTAAGATTCTAACCATTTATTGTTTTACGATGTGCTCCAAAAATCCAAAGATTGTGCTTAAGAGGCATTTGAAAGCTATTTACTTCCTAACTCTTCATTTCTTTCCTAAAACCCTTACCTTCAATCAGGGGTAATGATTTTTTAAAATTCACCTTCAGTGACCCTAAGTTCTTTAGTTTCATTCCTAGAATTTCATAATTCCTAGCAGAGTTTCGTAGACTCCTTCTGGCAATATCTTTGATTTGATAAATCTAATAAAGTTTTCTGTCATGTCCTGGATATATGCCCTGAGACTATAGCAGACCTTCCTATTGTTTGAGTCATTTCAACAAATCGCTAACCAACTAACTACCATGAATCTCTTCTTCTGACCCTTATTGGATGATACATCACCTGACAGCACCTATGTACCCACAGCGTATTTTCCAGGAGCACAAAGAACTACGTCTTCTTTTTAGGGCCCAGTTTATTCCATCCTTATACCAGTTACTGAACAGGAATATAGTCTTATTTCCCACTCCTCCATGTTCCATTCTTCAACCCTTCATCCTCCTAAGACAGACAAGAATCTGTTATGCTAATTTCCAATCCTCCTCCTTTTTCTGATAGAGTGCTGGGCTTGTAGTAAGGAAGACCTGAGTTCAGATGTGGCACCAGACACTTTGTGGTACTGGGAAAATCACTTAACAGCTGTCTGCCTCAGTTTCTCCAGCTGTAAAAGGGGATAATAATAGCACTGGCCTCCTAATTTTTGTGAGAATCAAACGAGACAATACTTGTAAATAGCACAGTGCCTGGCACATAGTAGGTGCTTGATAAATTTCTTTCTCCTTTTCCCTTTTATTTTTTCTCCACAGAACATTCTCCGAGATAACTTGGAGAGGTAAAACATTCTGTAAGCTCTCACCTTCTTTTTCTGGGATGGACGACTATTTTTACTCTGAACTCACAGAAGTTTTTTGAATGCAGCATATATACAAATATTACATTATATATTCTTCACTACAAAATTCCCCTTGCTCTTTGTACTTCCTGGAATCAAGTCCCATAGATACCAATCCGATAGTATTCTTGTTGGTTGTTCCTTTGACTAACTCCTATGGTGATCTGCTTTGTCAAATGGCCAGAGGGACTTAGAAGAGGTCTTTTTTTGTGTGTAGCCTTCTTCTTGACTTTTCTCTCAACACGAAGCTAGTTTGTTAAGTTACCTTTGGTTAGCAATGTGTAGCTTCCTTCTAAATCTCCCTCTGGTATAGTGAGAGCCTACATTTTATTCTCTCCAGATAACCAAACTCCCAAAGTAGTAACCTTGTTAGGTAATGGCAGATTGGCAGCAGTGATGAAATGCTAACGGTTGGAATCCAGGAACTCCTAATGTGATGCCTACACTTGCTCTCTTTGTCCTCAATAGGCTGCTTTCTTGCTTGTTGTCAAAGGCATGAGTACTCTGATTGTCTATGTTCGAACAAATGTATTCTCTCTCCTGACTTTGCATTCTTGGCATAGCCCCAGTATCTCCTCCTCATCACAGTAGTGGTGTTGTGTCCCACCTCCAGCTGGCAGAAGTGGTGCCCATAGTGCCTTTGTCAAACTGCTGTTACAAGCTGTGGCACTAATTGCCTGGCAAAGGGTGCCACAGAGGAGAAGTGCCAGCACCTTACCCCTGGAGATTTGGTTCCTATCTCTGGAATATGCAGTCAGAGTCTGGTCTAGGGAATGAGATCTCAAGCCTCTTTCTGAGTGTGGAGCTCATTTGCTGCCATTTTATCATTGACACAATCAGGTAGATCTTTGATGGAAAGTTGTTAATTTTTTAAAAGAAAATCTGAACTTTCCATTGCAAAAATCACTAATGAATATGACTTTTTAACATGCATCAAAGTTTTGCTTAGTTTTATTTCTTTCTCTGTCCTAGATGATCCTTTATCTCCTTCAGTTATTTAAAATGAAGTTAGCTAAAAATACACTAAATGTAAATTATTGTGAATAAGAAATACCTACCATTTAATATGCACATGGCTAGGGTATAGTAGAAATACCACCAAGAAAACAATCAGGCCCTAACAAGGTTAGATAGCTTCATTGTACTTCATGGCTATTGACCGAATCCCTCCTTCTAACCTGCCAATTCATCTGGCCATTAGTCATGCCACTGGAGGCAAGGGGTCTAGCCAAGAGCGGGTGAATGAATTTGTAGAAATCTATCACCACTATTAGGAGAACTACTTGAAGATCATGGATTTCAATCTTTTTTCAAATCTCAGCTCTATGACTTAATTCCCATTAGTAGAAAACACTTTCACTTTGGTCCTGAAACAAATACATTAAAATAGAATATATAGTTTACCTCAAAATTTTCTGTTATGCAAAATGATGAATACATTTTCCTGCTTTAGAATTAGAGACTGTCACAACTGGAGAGAGACCTTCATTTCCAACCCCTATATAAAGAAGGTCTTTATAGAAGAGGTTATCAAATACATGGCCCTCAGTCATATGCCATCTGAATGATATTCAAATATCATTAGGAAATATTGCAAAAATAAATTAAAATAAAATAAAACATAGTTAAATTAAAATTTAAAACTAAGCCAACATGCAGCCCCCTAGGGATCCTTGTGTATAGATTAGTGTCTAATTTCTATTTAAGTTTGATCTCACTGCTCTACACCCTAACCAGTAAATAGGCATCCAGCCTTTGCTTGAAGGTAGGCAAACTTCCAGTGAAGGGCAGCCCACTATCAGCTGAGGGAAGCCCATTCCCCTTTGGGGGTAGCTCTAATGATTAGAAGTCCATACTGAAATCAAGCCTACACCTCTTTTTTTCAACTTCAATTTTTTCTCATTGTTTTGTCACTTGAGGCCAAGAACAAATCTAGTTCCTTTTTCATAAGTAGTTATCATGTCTTCTTCCTCCACCCCCTGCCCAAGTCCTCTCTCCTTAGGACTTAATATCCACTGTTTCCTTTATCGGTGCTTATAGGTTATTTGACGCCTTTCACAGACTTTGAGAAAGAGAAAACTGGTACGTTCATGGCATTTTGGGGGGCATCCAAGGAGATTTTTTTTGAGAATTTTTTGAGATTCATTTTGAGAATGAGTTTGTCGTCATTGAAGATACAGACACTTTTGAATCTCGAATGATTTCATTTTTGAAAGGTCCTCCCCAGGGGTCCTCAAAATCTTCCTGAATAAGTTCTATTTCCTTTGTCTTTGTGGCATTTTGACTTAATTAGCTAAAATGATAATATCTCCCTAAAGTACAGGTAATTGCAATTGGTGTCATTTGGGCTAAGATGTGTAGCCTACTCGGATTTAGGAAACTTTGTTCTGGATGGAATTATTTCACACGGATGGCGTCCCCTCCAGAATTTCAGAGCATCTTTTACTCTGTACACTTGCATACATAAAGTTCATTTAAGGGAGTCAAAAGATAGTTCAGTTTTTTTTCTCAAAATAGCAGTTGCAATTCTCCTCACTTTTAGAGAAAACATTAGCTCCAACTGTGGCTGTGAGATTGTTTTGCTGATTCCTCTTAGTGATTTTTTTCCTCCTTTCTAAGCTGTTAGAGTCATGAGCTGGGAAATACATATGCAAAATTTTTGTGTTTGTCTATGTGTATATGTTATTCAATGTTGCTGTTTTCCACATACTAAATTTTATGAGCCTAAAATGGCATGTAAAACTGGAATTTCAAAGACCAAGAATATTTAGCTTCATAAATTTCACATTTGTTTTCAGTTAGAATTCATCAAAGTATATTCAGATTTTGCCAATTACCAACTGGCAAGAAAATCATAAGGATTAAATATTCATGAATTGTGGCGAGGTACTGATTTTGCTTAGCCTCAGCCTATGTGGTTTGGCCACATATTTGGTGGCAAAGATTCCTTTTTCTCCTAGAAGCAGCAGAAACATCAGCAGCAGGTAATAGCCCCTAGGGTGGGCATCGTTTTAAGTAGTCCAACCCAGTTGTCTGGTGTCAGGGTCACATGACTAAGACCATGGCAACTCTGGCTCTTGCATCCCTTATTTCTGGCAGTAGCAGCCACAACTTTCTGCAACCTGCTGTCTACAAATTTGTGGTCTGGCCTCCTCACATGGTGCTTATGAGGAAAGTACTTTGTAAAATGAAAATGCCAAAGAAAAATTGTTGTTATCATCGTCAAGAATTGGTTCTCATTTTTCCCTTTGTCTTTCATAACTGTTGGTGAAATGTTTACTACATGAAGTAGCCAAAAGGAAGAATTTGTGGCTGGTTGGTCATTGTGTGGTTTGTTCTACAAGCCACATAAATTTTACGAGATGCACGATATGATAGGTTCTTCCAGAGAAAAGGACTTCCTTTGGTTTGAATTGGGGTGGCATTGGGACTGTGTTCTCAGTTGTCATGCCATACACTAACATTAGAATATTTGGAACATCTTTTGAGCATGATTTAGGAGGATTCTGAAGTTGAAGTAGAGGAAGGAATTTGTGTGTGTATGCGTGTGTAGGCATGGTTTCAAAGTTCTCAGTTCCTTTGAAAGTGAGTTTCTAATAAAGAAGACGATAAGACAAATGATAAAAATACCTCTGTCACCCTGTGACCAGCCCTTGCAACCATAACTAGGTAGCCATCAAAGCATTAAGAGCTCATCCTCAGTACTGTTCTTTGTCAAATACTTTCACTATTTTCAAGCACCTTTTTTTAAAGTTTCCAACTATTGAAATTGGCTTCAGTGTTCAGTTTCAGGTTGCCATGTCCTGTTTTTGATGTGTGGAAGTGGTGTGCTTTAAATTTGCGGTGACGTTAGGAACACAGGAAACTTGCTCATTTGTCATGCCATGTGATGACAACAGAAAGAGCATCAGATATGGAGTCAGAGGACCTGGGCTCGAATCTCATCCTTGCCACTTGCTACTCCTGTCACCTTGAGCAAGTCACTTTCTGTCTCTCGGTCTGAATTTGTTCTTCTTTCAAAGAATGATGTTGGATTCGATGACCTCTAAGGTCCCTGCAAACTCTAAATCCGATGACCTTGGAACTTCCACATTTATCAGCGTCAGAGGGACATTCATTAGAATTCTCCATCAGTGGAGGAGAAAGACAGAGGTCTCTCTGAGAGCACCTCTTCAGTGGCTTGTCAGAAAGCTCCAAATTTCTACTGTTTAGACAGTTGTAGTCATAATTTAAGACAACTGCTATGCTCCCTTAGAATTAGGAAAGGTATTCATCAAAACGAGCTGTCTTCAGGAAATGTTCTTAGTTTAAAGTGCCTTTCAACTACTGTTTGTCAAGAAATGTTTAAAATATGGGATCTGGGGGGCAGAGAGCAGCCAACTTATTTTATGTGCCTGGTTATTTTAGAAATCCCTCCCAAAACTCAAGTAGAAAAATGTGACAAGCAGCACTTGCGTGAATTAAAATACATGGACACACCTAAAATACCACTGGGTCTGTTTGACGTTGAACAATTTCAGAAGTACTAAACTGTAAAGTACAGACATCTACTCCTGATGCTATCACTGCCAACAGATCATTAAATCCAAGAGTCCTTTCTTAGATTCTTTCCTCTGTTATCTCATTGTAAAATCCCAAGTTATGGATTCTTTCCTTCTCAGTAGTCTCTTGTCTAATGTCTGCTATGACACTTTACGGGCCTGCTTCTACTACCATTTTCCCCACCTCTTCCCTATTTTTTTCCAATGGCTCTTTGTCTTATCATGTCACTTAAATACCAGTGTTTTCAAAAGCTTTGTCCTCAGCCCTCTTACCTTCATTCTTGGTAATCCCATCTCCTTTGGGGACTTCTGATGAGATATCTGTGCATATGACTCCCAAGACTTGATCGGTAGACCTTCTTCTTTCCTGAGCTCCAGATGTGTATTTTATTGCCAAATGAATAGCCTCACCTTGAGGTTGCCCTCTCACTTGAAACTCAGCTGAGTACATGCAACTTCCATAAGCGAAAGCTGCTTCAGAGGCATTTCTCACAGTTGGAGAATGTGTAATCCATGTCCAAAATAGAGACCTGAGTCATCCTCATGTCTTACTACAAAAGACTTGGGGTATAGTCTAAAGCAGAGGAATCACCCTGCCAGTTGTGATGACAGAAATGACAAAGGAACACTGGAATCTTTCGCTTGAGGGCACCCTGGAATAGTTTGTCAAATGTCTCCCCCCTAGGGAGCTTATTGTTTTCCAATCAATAGAGTAGGCTAGAATGGAAAATTAGAATGTGCATTTCTAACAGTCCCAGAATCTATTATTTAATTGACTTTGTGGAAGGTAGAGTCTCTATTACTTGTTGGTTATCTCCTGGGTGATTTTAAAAATCATTTTTTGAAAAATGGGCTGAGTGATTTATAAACACATTAACTATATTCCTTAATTTCCTAGGAGAAGGATTATCCGATTGTGTTTATATATAGGAAAACCTCAGTAATTTCGGACTAATTGGGGTAAAGCTTTCTAAATTAGTCAGAAGTCTGATTTATAAAATATTTTTAAGGAAATACATTTCTTATTTTCAATTAACTACAGTAACTTAGACTAGTAGAGGGCCCCATGAGACACACTGGAATGTCTTAGTAAGAAGGATTTATAATTAGAATATAAATGATTTTTCTATAGAGAGTTATTTCTAAAGTGTTGATGGTACTTGAAAACAATATCTACTCTTAAGGATTTTGCTCATTCCCTTCTGTATTCTTGTTTACATTATTAGGAGCAACAAATTTGCTAAACAAAGAAAAACTTCGCTTTGATTCTGTCCAAATTATTACAGATTTTGAAAGAGTAATAATGATACTAACAATAGCTAACATTTATATAGTACTTGAAGGTTTGTAAAGTGCAGTATATAGAAACAGATACAGTCATGACTATAGATATAGCTAAATATGATACTCCAAAAGTCTTAGTACAGTTTAATGTCGGTTTATTTTTAATCTTCTTTTCCCTTAATGACTGGGAAATATTCAACCTCCAAGTGGCTAACATATAATTTAGTTTATTATTCAGAGGAAAATGTGATGCAGGTGTCCACATGTGGATGGCTCTGTGGTTCCTTTATTGAAATGCAACGTGTAGTGACCTCTCTAGTTATATGTAGTGTATTTTCTAGTTAACCACAGTGACATCTCTTTCAAAACTTCTAAATGGCTAATTACTTTATGAATTCAGGTTCTAAGAGAATTAGAGATTTCCTCTCCAAATTATAAAGCTGGAAGATTTTAAATGTATTTATTTGGAATGGACACTCTTATGCCAAAAAGGGGACTGCCCCCTAAATGGCTTTTTGTCAATGCACCTAACATTGATTCTGTTCTTTCTCCCTTTTATTTCCCTTTTATCTCCGAATTATTGTAAATTTATATGTTGATTGTGTTTTTATGATCCATTGGGGAGACTGGTGTCCCAAAGGATCACGGCGGGGTATGTATAAATGGAGATTTTAAACCTTGGACTTCATCCCCCATAAGTCTTTAGTTTTCCCCAGGTCCCTTTTAATCTCTCCTTTGCCTCCACACTTACATGGTCATGTTATTGTTTTGTATTTGGCTGTAACTCCTCCCTCTGTCTCTTTTCTGCCTTTGGAGCAGAGCCAGGATGGGAGGAAGAGGTAACAGGGCCCGCGTATTTCAAAATGACTCTTAGTAAGGCACATGGCTTCATTTTTCTAATGGCTAACAATAAATCCTTTAAAACCCTAATATTTTTAAATCTATCCTTTTATATCCATTTTATTTCTTACAAAATGGCCACTTGAACAGGAATCAGACCACATAGCTCCCACCTACCTACTTCAGCAAAACCCTGAGGTTTATACCAGATAATATAGAAATAGAGAAATCCGAAGAGAAACTACAAGTGCCTTCTTCTACTACATTGCCATATAAAAAGTCACCTTGGGGAGCTGCCACCAAACCTTGTGATGAGAAAGGATAGCTTTCCAACAAGACCAGAGATAATCAGGTACGTGTTTAGCCTATAACACATTGTATACTTCTGTGTAGAGCCAACCAGAAAATAGGGCTCCCCTGAGAAAGTCCCAAGGCAATCCGAAAGCCCCATAGTAGGAACACTAGAAGCCCCAGCAAGACATGGGGACAACAACATGGTACTGACAGCTCAGAGCTGGATGGCCCAGTCCCAGGGGTTCTGAGTTCACTAACACTTTAAATGCTCACTAGCACTTGAAACACCAGTCGGGGTTCTGAAGACCTCAAGATCAAAGTGGGTGAATGAATCCTTCAAGGTAGGAATTGGGGCAAGTTGTCTGGCAAACTAGGTTGAGACCAAGCCAGGTCAAACATCCTATCCCAAAGTGTAGCAATAGACTGAGTCTGGCCCTGGCACAAAACTCCAATTTAGGAACCAAAACTAGAAAGATAGGTAAAGGTTTGAAAAAATTCAGACATATGAAAATTATTACAAAACTAACCCCATAACCGTTGCAAGTAGAAACTCAAAGTAAAAAATATATTTTCCACAAGAACTACATAAAACCTTGAAAGTACAAAGTAAGAAAATTTAAAAAATAGATGGAATAATTTTTTTGAGAAAAGAATCGAAAGGAGGATAAGGAACTTAGAAGGGAAAAATGGTAAACCTGATCCATAAAAGGGAATTCCTAAAAAGTAAAATGAACATAAAGCAATAACACTGTGAGTCAGAGGGCAGCTGGTAGCTCAGTGGATTGAGAGCCCAGTCTAGAGACGGGAGGTCCTAGGTTCAAATCTGGCCTCAGACACTTCCCAGCTGTGTGACCCTGGACAAGTCACTTGACCACCATTGCCTACTCTTACCACTCTTCTGCCTTGGAGCCAATACACAGTAAGGAAGATAAGGGTTTAAAAAAACAGCGAAAAAAAGTAACACTGTGAGTCAACAAGAATTATTAGTATAAAACCAAAAGATTGGCGAAATAGAAGATAAAGTAAGATATCTGTTTTTTTTTAAAAAACTGACCTGGGAAACAGGTCAAGTAGAAGTACAGGTATCCCTTCCACATCACAGGGTTTAAGGGCATGGTTCCCCTGTGCTCTTGAAAATCCACATTTTCAGGTGGCTCAATGGATTGAGAGCCAGGCCTAGAGATGGGAGGTCCTAGGTTAAAATCTGACCTCAGACACTTCCTAGCAGTGTGAACCTGGGCAAGTCACTCAACCCCCATTGCCCAGCCCTTACCGCTCTGCTGCCTTGGAACCAATACACGGTATTGACTCCAAGGTGGAAGGTAAGGGTTTAAAAAAATCCATATTTTGGGTTCTCTCTTGTTACCAAAGAAGTTGTCTGAATTTTTTTCTTTTTCTTTTATTGTTTACAGTGCCTTATTATAAAATTTGGGATAAGTATTTAGTCATGGGCTATATAGTCTCTAAACTGTGTCTTTGCCATCTATTGGCCTTTGTGTACCATCTGGGCTTCCTCAAAACTCTCCTAAAATTCCCATTTAATTTTTTTATGACGATCCTTTATATTGAAACTCTGATGGGCTGGGTCTCAATGTGGAAGGAATACCTGTAATTGAAGAATTATTGGACTTCCTGAAAACCATGAACAAAACAAAACGGAGCCTGGCCCTTGTATTTCAAGAAATAAGAAAGGAAAACTTCCCAGATCTATTTGAACCAGAGGGCAAAGTAAAGATAGAAAGAATCCACGAATCACCTCCTGAAAGGAACCCAAAAGGAACAGTCTCAGAAATGTCACAATCAAAATCCATAGGTCCCATAGTTAAAAAAAAATATATATATATATATATATATATATATATATATATATATATATGAAAAAGCTATGTACTAAGTGCTGGGAATACAAAGAGGAAAGTCAGACAGATCCTTCTTTCAGGAAGTTCACATTCTAATGGAAGAGACACCTATGGAAGTTTCAGCTGCAAGTCAGATGAAAGGTTACATCGTCCTTAAGATTCAACAGCAAAGCAGATGTAAATGCCTTCCTTTGTAATATAATTTCTTCTGATGAATTCATATTGGTTATTGATCTTGAACTATTTTATAGGACCAAAGACCTTATTGACAAGAATTTTCTTTTCTGGCTCCTCCAGAGTTGTGATTGTGGCAGATATAGGAAATCACCGGGCCACGACTCCATAGGGTTGGCTTGCCAGGAAGATGGTTGCAGACATTGGGTTGGAAACAAGTGCTATTCCCCAAACTCTTGAGTTTAGGGTCTTGGGCTGTCTTCCTTGGGGTGCAAGGGAAGATGATGGTTAAAGTGGTGGTGGTTTAATATACCTTGCATATGCTGTCTACTATCTCTTCCTCCAATTGTGTTGCTGCATTAGCTAGGTTGGTTCCTCAGCACAGTGAATGGCAGTTGCTTTGTCCTTGGTGAGAGATGGCTGGCTCCTCCACATGAACTGGTTCCTCTGATGATAGCTGTGAGAACTGGGTTGGAATCAGTAATCAGTTCTCTAAAAGGAATAATGGGTATTATTTATAACTTTTTCATCCATTTATCCTGCTAGCAACTAAAACTTAACATATAGAGCACCTACCTCAACCTTTTTTCCATCAAACCCATTCTTCTCCTTGATTCAGAACCCCATTCCTCTCCTCAATTTACTCGTAGATTTTTATGGTACCACCATGCTCCCAAGCATCCCTGTTGGAAATTGCAGTGTTTTCTCGATTCCCTCATCTCCTCATCCTCCGTATCCAAGCAGTCACCAAGCCCTGCTGATTCTATTCCTTCAAGATATATCAAATCCATGTCCTCTCCATTGTTCTCATGACCTTTCTCATTTCTTTTTGAAAAAAAAACATTTCGTTTTGGCATTGCCTTTATTTTTCAATGCAATCGTCTCCTTCCTAGAGAGCAATACTGTATAACAACTGAGAGAAATATGCCATCTTATCTGTTTTGGAGGGCAATTCTTGGTCTATCTGCCAGATGTTCAGGTTAGATCATGAGTGCAGCAAAGTACAATACAATGAAAACTGGGCTTGGAACTATAGTGTGCTGGTAAATGTTTAACAACTAGCCCTTGGAAAAAATGTACAATGAAGGAAACACTTTTCAGCCTAATCAGCATTATTCACATTTTCTCCATTACTTTTTAAAATCTAGGTAATGAGCAAAACAATAAATCAAGCTCTGAATTGTAGCGTTTTCCAATTTTCTGAGTGTAAATGCTCCCAGTTGGTTTAAGCTAGCGCTGAACCCCTCCTCCTTGCTGTTGACAGAAACCTGAGTTCAAACCCTCTTAACCCTTTGAGCCTCGCTTTCCTTATCTCTAAAAGGGGAATATACATACCAACACTGCCTCCCTTGCAGAGTTGGCGAATCAGTGAAAAAAAACAATTATTCAACACTTAGTATGTACCAGTCACTTTACCAAATACTGGGGGGGGGGGGGAACCAAGCAAATCAGATAGCCTGTGCTTTTAAGGAGCCTACACTCTAGTGGGGGGGAAGGCAATAAATTAAGGGGAATTAGAGCTGAAAAAGAAGGGACAAGCAGTGTGAAGGTAGTAAAAGATTGAGTGAGACTGGGAAGCACAATGTTAGCCTTGGAACTTGAAGACAACATATGGTGAATGCTCACTAATCAGAGCCCAGTATCCCAAGGATGAAAGTATGGATTCCTGTCCGACAGGGAAGCAGCCTGACTTGGAGATGGCTGGAAAGTGCATAAGGAATTGCTTTGTATGTTTTAAAATGCTATAAGAATGAATACTGTGGTTATTCTTACTATGCCAATATCCATGCTTAGTAGCCTTATACTATAGAGTCCTAATTTTTTTGGCTGGCATGCAAGACCTTTCATAATTTGGCCCCTACTGATTTTTCCAGCCTTACCCACATAGACTCCTCATTGTTTTCCAAATATGTATTGTACTTTTCTACCTCTGAGCCTTTTCTCAGGAACCCTTCCATATTCCTTGAATGTTCTTGCTGACCCTACCCAGTTGAATTATATAGCCATCCGTCAAGGCTCAGCCAAATGTTACCTTCTCCATGACGGCTCTATAGTCTATCTAAGAAATCTTCCCCCTTCTGAACTGCCAATAGCACCACTGAACAATGAAGAATTTCCCAAGGATGCTTTCTGAATGCTTTGGGATCTATATAGCACACATTACTGGAAAATTCAGTCATATTTGAAGTTAATCTTACTAGTTGATTGTGGCAATCTTATTCTCTATAGCTTAGATGCACTGAATTGCTTCTAAGAGGGAGAGAACAATTGATTTTAGAATGGGGTGCCTTAAAAGCATTGAGTAACAGATGTAAAGAAGAAGACCCATCATGGTGGGCTTAAGGCATATAGAAGAAAGGACCTAGCAACCCACTGAAGTCAAATTTGAAGAAATTTAGCTTTTGTTAAAAAAGAATTGAGAGGAATTCAAATCAGATTGTGCAAATGGTGAAGTCTGAAGTCTGAACAGTCACCTTCAAACTAAAAGCTTTGGCCTCCGGTGAGAAAAGGATTTGTACCCTAAGCAGGTTCTCCTGGAGAAGGGCCTGCTTACGTGTGCATTTTTAGCACCAAAAGACCATGATATATAATGGCAAGAGAAGAGAGGAGTTTTCTTACATAAACCATGATGAGCAGAGATGGTATTTTGAAGTCAGAAGGGGAATGAGAGGGAAAAAATCCAAACCCTATGATACTGTAGTTGCATATGAGGGAAAACAAACATTAAAAACCAGCTCATCGCCAATAAAAAAGTATTAGCTGGCAGCCTTAAGTTTGGTTCATTTTCATTTGTTAGCAGTGCATAATTCTAGATGTTATGTCTTTCAGGGACCTAGTTTTGTTTGCAATTTTATTACCAAATGAGTGTCTATGGATTCATTTTCTCTCCTACCTTGTTCTCTTTGCACTACCTTGTTTATCTTGCTTCACATCCCACAATTACACCAGAGAAGGATATACTGGTTTGTGTACCATATAACTAGTATTGAATACTGATTTGATGTAGGTGACTCCTGAGAGAGAGATTGTGTAACTTAAATATAATTTGAGCTTTCATGGGCTATAGATCATTTATGAGTAGAAACAGAAATCTTCTAATCCTATAACCCTTTCAGATACTTTTATAATATCTTTCTTAGTTGACCAGTTCCTTTAACAAGGTTAAATAACAAGTGTATATTATTAAATTAAGGAGAGTCCTGTTGAATAAAACAAGCTTATATTTTAGTAGTAAAGATTCTCAGAGGTCTGATTGTTTTATGCCAAGCCTAGAAGCCAAATACTGAAAATGCAGGAAAGAGGCTTTCTTACTCAGTCTTTGTGAATGTTGCTCTATGTGCTTAAGCAAGGGTTGTGTATCTGACTTGCCCTGTCCATTCCCCCTAAACTAGATATCCTAGGAAATGACCCAAGATTCTAAAGGTCCCCAGCCACCCCATTATTTGGAAATATCCCAAGAGGCTCTTGAGAAGTTTGAAAGAGAAAGGAGCACAAACAGTTCCTACAAAGGGCTGTGTGGTCACCAAGACCCAACTAGTAGGAAGTTGCAATGTTTTTGAAGGCTGAACTAGTTTCTGTGAGGTGAGGATGAAGGACTCTAAAAGAAGGGGAAAATCCCGAGGGAGAGGCTTCATTAGTACTGCTTTGGCACTGGTTAAAGTAGGATCTTTAAGAATTTGGCTCAGAAAAAGGAGCTCTGGAAGAATTGCCCCACTATTTGAGGGATAGCTTTAGTCGTAGGATGTATTGACTGTGATACTACCAGCAGAGTGATGAAAGAGGGCAAGGCTTGTGATCATTGGGAGTGGAAGGTCAGTAAAGAGATGGTTCTAAATGAAGGCTTAGTGACATACCTTGGTGACTGAGTAACAAATGAACACATTGGGCGACATTTTCTGGAAACCAAGGAGACTGCAGGCATGGTGACATAGAAGGTAGAGCACCACATGAAAATGACCATGAAACCCAAAAAAGGAGCTGTACTGAGGAGTCAAGTGGAGAGAAGTGTAGAAATCATAGAGAATCAAACTGAACACCACAAGAGACCTCAGAAGCCATTTATTACATTCAGTTGTTTTGTTTTATGATTTTGCAGATTAGCACATTGAGGCACATAAAGGTAAAGTGATTTTCTTAAGGTAACCCAGGTAGTGACACCCATTTGGAAGACTCTTGGATCCAATCTCAGGTCATCTAGTTCTAAATCCAGCTCTCTTTGCCATGGGAGTTCTATCTGTTGTATTTTTTAAGTTGAATCCTAGGACCTAAGATGTAGAACTAGAAGGAACCTTTAGAGGCCATTTAGCTCAATCCTTTCATTTTTCAGAAAAGGAAACTGAGGTCAAGGAAAGTAAAGTGTCTGAAATTCTGCTAATCTCTCAAGGAAAGGGTTGGTTGGTCATTACTGTATAGTTTCTCCTTGGGCAATATGGCTTCCATTTCTTTGCATTAATCTGTGAATAAGCATTTTCTTTATTTGATGGTTGTGTGCTTGTAAGAAGAGTTGGTACCAACATATTTGGTAGTTCCAGATAATTTGATTGAGGTGGCAAATCAGACAAATTCTACCCAGACCACTGTTTTAGAACGGCCCCAAACATGTGCCACCTCATTAGTATGTCTATTTTCCCCTTTGTGTGTTGTCTTCTCCCATTAGAATGAAAGCTTTTTTAGGGCAGAGACTTATGTTTGTATCCTCAGTCTTAGCGAGTATGTGAGTCCTACATATCACGACTGAGGTTCCGACGCAAGGATTCCATAAATATTCACTTTTTATATTCTTCCTGTTTTGTCCTCATCTGACACAATTGAAAGCCCAATGGATCCATTTTATCTTTGAAGGGTATATTTTCATGAGGTGTATACCTTCCCAGATGAAAGTCTTCTCAATCTGATGAAAGTATGAGATCTACTCTTGCAGCCAACCAATCCAGCCCTACCTACTTGCTGATGGTATAGTTTGAATGTTAATGTACCTTATTACAGACCTTCAAGTTAGGCACTGTCAGGAGAGATAAAAGGGGGTGGATTTAGATTCAAAGGAACTTTAATTAGACGTAAAGGTCAGCAATGGTGGCCAAAAGTCAATGCATCTAAATTAAGTATAAACTTCTCTAAGAGAATATGCTAATCTTTCATGTAAAGTACTTGTCAGGCTGATCTTGGCACCTATCCACAACAGTTAAACTATTTTCTATGATGAAATTTTAACAAATGGTAATCCCAGGGTAATTTGCCTGTCAAGTAAATGGAATGTCATTTATTTCTACAAATGCTAGAATTTCACTTGCTGGCCATCAGAGCATATGTGAGAGCCTAAGTATGTGAGGCATCACTTTCCTTTTAAAGTCGAGAATTAGGTTATGCAGCGGGATCAGCTGGAAGACTTAAGTGTTTGTTCCAAGTGAACACCAGTCAATGTGATTTGTTGATCTTTTTCCCCCCTTTTTGGCTTTGTTTTGTTTGTCAAGGAAAAAAAAAACAACCTTGCAGGTACTATAAATTATTCTTTATTACCCTTTAATTAGGCTACTCCTAGAGATGCTCGGTTATAATAGCTGTTAATATTTCTGAAAGTTAAATTAAGATTCTACACTGTTAGTGAGCAAACTCATTAAAGACATGAAAGGATGACAGGATGAAAAAGGATTTACATTTGTAGAATCTCCTGTAAAATTATTAGAAGTGACAGGTTCCATTTTTTTTGATGCTGGAATCAAGGTAGCATGTCTAAACCATAGTGACACCGTGGTTGGATTCTGCATAGCTGAGAACTAATAGGAAATTAATAGACTGTAATACGGGCCTATTGAATTTGCCATAAGGGTGATACTTTGATGTGTAAGAACAGAAGGCATAATTTCAATCTTTGTTTAGTGTCCTGGACAGCTAGCCTCACTAGCATCTAAGTATGGGCAGGATTAGAAATGTGATGGATAGTCCCACAGTACCTTCCTGACAGCTTTTCTGTTCAAATACAAATTTCTGTCACAGCCCCAGAATGTTTGAAGGAGCATTCGGAGATGAAATATCGTAGCTGCAACAAGCCCAGTGTGAAGCTATTATGTTTTGAAAGGAAAAATAATTACAAACTGTACATCTCCTCAGCACATATCTGTATTAATAATGCATAGTAATAAATACGCTGGAGTATACTAATGAAATGTTATTGAACATTAAAGTTTTGGAAACCATAGGGTTATGAATCTGTCAAGAAAAATGTCAATGCATCTGTCTAGTTGGAGATTTCAGTACCTGTTTTAGGCAAATAAATATTTGGGAGAGTTGGGAGAGACCATGATTTATACCACCTTTCATGATGTCTACTCAGTCCCTTAAAAAAAGAAATTTGAGATATTTCTAACTTGATTTTAATCTACAATGATCAATACATCCATCTATGTCCCCTTCTCCCTATGAAAGTGTTCAATTTGGCTCCCAAGATAATTTTGAGCCATACAAAAGATTATCTGAAAGTCTTTCTAGGAAACATCACTATTTTCATGTGGCTGTTACATCATTCCTTTCAAATGAATAATTTTCTTCAAAGTAAGAATTGAAAAGGAACTCATTTCTCTAAAACAGAAGTTAAGTAAGAGCAACGTTCCATGACCCATAAAGTGAGTCATGGAAATATTTTCCACAGCATTGCTCTCCTGGCACATTAGTTTGATCATGTAAAAGTTGTATTATCTTCTTAGGGTGTTTCTTTAGATAAGTGTTCTCTTCACAAACAAACTCAAAATTTGTCATAGAAATTCCCAGTGTGCCATAGGAGCAAGCTATACTCCTCCTTGATAAAGTGCATAGCTGGACTTCTATTAAGGTAAAGAGAAAGCGATTTACTCAGTACATCTTTGTTAAAACAACACAAGTTGCTTGAGCATTACCCCACAGTCTGCTCTTTGAGAATATAAGACCTTATCCAAGTAGGTCAAAGCAATGGTTTATCCAGTGCAGTTGTCCAACTGTGAATGTGGTACCAATAGATATTTGGGGAAAAGTGCAGTAACTGAACCTCATGACACCATTTCAGAATCAATCGGGAAAAAAGGACATTCAGAGAAGTGTTAGGACAGCTGCTTGTGGGAGATGGGATAATGACAACAATGATCTAAAGAAGATGAGCTTATTTTACTCCTGCATTCTCCATAATGAGAATGATTGTCAGATAAGAAAAAAGACAGTAAGAAGGCATCTGGTTTTCCATGTTGAGTTCATATCACTTGATCCAAATGAACAACATCCTCAAAAACAAAAAATAAAGACTGGGAAATGTGACTTAAGCTCATTGTGAAATATATTTAAAAGACATTGAAGATAGGGGAAGGCACTACATAACTTAAAAGGGACAAATGTTATCCTGATTTTAAAAATGGGAGGAGAATTAAGCCTGTAAACTAAACTAAAGAGCAGTGGTCTTGTCTTTCATTCCTGGCAGTATCTTAAAACTATATTATTAAATGGATGATTAATGAACAGCTAGAAAAGGGAAGTAGAATTCACCAAGAACCATTATGGTTTTATCAAGTCATGCCACACTAAATTTATGTTCTTTTTTCCAACACGTTTGCTAATGTAATAGATTAGAAGATTACTGTATGTGTATTTATAATCTACCTATATTTTTAGCAAAATATTTGATAAAGTCTCTTATTCTCTTATCGTGGAAAGATGGAGGGATATGAACAAGATGATAGTACAATTACCTAGACTGGGAATTGGTTGAATTCCCAGACCCAAAGAGTAGTCATTAATGGTTCAATATCAACTTGGAAAATCTCCAATGAGGAGTTCCAAAGATCTATGCTTGGTTTTTGTGCTGTTTAATATTTTTATCAGTGACTTGAATAAAGACATAAATGGCATAATTATACAATTTGTAGATGACACAAGGCTGGGAGTAATGGTTCCCATGTTAATGATTTTTAAAAGTGCTTGGCAGGTTAGAGCATTGAACTGAATCAATGTAGGTGAAATTACATAGGGATAAATGTAACATTATTGACTTCAGTTCAAATGATCAAATTCATAAGTACAAAATGAGAGGTAGTAGCTAGACAGTACCTAATCTAGAAAACAGTGGGAGTTTTATTTGACCTAATGTCTCTGTAGTATCAGTGCAATGTGACAGATAACTAAGAAGACAAATGTAATATTAGATTAAAGAGATACATATTAGGGGAGCATGGAATAGTTTACTTCTTAGATCTATGAATAAAGACATCATGATCAAGCAAGAGATATGGAACATTACGGGATGTAGAAGGATAACTGTTATTACATCAAATTAAAACAATTTTGCACAAACAAAACTAATGCAGCCAAGATTAGAAGGAAAGCTGGAAACTGGGGGAAAAAGTATAGCAGGTTTATCTGATAAAGGCCTCATTTGTAAAATTTATAGAGAACTGAGCTATGTTTATAAGAATATGAGTCATTCCTCAGTTGATAAATGGTCAAAGGATATGAATAGGCATTTTTCAGAAGAAGAAATCAAAGATATCTATAGTTATAAAAATATCCTAAATCTTTATTGATTAGAGAAATGCAAATAAAACAACTCTGAAGTATTACCTCAGGCCTATCAGATTGGTTAATATGACAGAAATGAAAAATAACAAATATTGAAGAGGATATGGAAAAATTAGGACATTAACACACTCTTGGTAGAGTTATAAACTGATACAACTGTGGAGAACAATTTGGAATTATGCCCAAAGGATCACAAAATTGTGTCTACCCTTGAACCAGAAATACTAACTAGTTCTGATTCCCAAAGAGATCAAAGAAAAAAAGGTCCTATATGTACAAAAATATTTATAGCAATTCTTTTTTGTTATCCCTTACTTTCTGTATTAGAATCAATACTGCATATTGGTTCCAAGACAGAAGAGTGGTAAGGGCTAGGCAGTGGGAGTTAAGTGACTTGCCCAGGGTCACACAGCTAGGGAATGTCTGAGACCATATTAGAGCATGGGACTTCTCATCTCTAGGCCTGGCTATCTATCCACTGAGTCACCTAACTGTTCTTTTTATGATGACAAAAATTTGAAAATTGAAGGGAATACCATCAATTGGGGAATGGTTGAACAAATTGTGGCATATGATTATTATGGAATGCTATTATGTCATAAGAAATGATTAGCAGGATTCTTTCAGAAAAACTTGGGAAGACTTAATAGGAAGTCATACAAAGTGAATTGAGTATAGCCAGGAGATGATTGTATATAGTATATATACAGTAGCACTTCTATGTATATAATAAGAGTAGCAGAAATAATGTATGATGTCTTAGCTATTCTCAGCAACACAATGATACAAGACAATTCCAAACGATTTATGGGGGAAAATGTTCTCTACCTTCAGAAATAAAATCGGTGGAATCTGAATGCAGATCATAATATACTTTTAAAACTTTATTTTTCTTCTCCTTTTTTAAATTTTGGCTATGTTCCCTGTTGGCAACATGGCTAATTTGGAAATGTATTTTGTGTGACTGAGCATGTATAATTTATATCAAAGTGCTTGCCTTCTCAAAGAGGGGTGAAGGGAGAGAAGGAGGGAGGGCATTTGGAACTTAAAACTACTTTTATATATTGTTTTTACATGTAATTGAGAAAATAAAATAAAACTATTTTTAAAAAGTAACATAAAACCGATTTTTAGAAACAAAATACGTAAAGGTCAACTTCATTCTGTATCTTCTTAGTGGCTTAAAAGTACTTAGTGAAGATAAGATGATTTGCCAACAATAAATGTTTTATTTATAATTGAGAACAGTTTGAAGCAGAGAACCAAATACTTTTCTTTTTGCTCTCCTCTTTCCTTGTTTAATCTGATATTTATTGTGTTGTTTTCATTTATCACATTTTTCCTTTAAATATTTGAGTTTTGTTTTTAAATCTGTATCGTATTTTTACAGGAATACTGGAACCATTAAAATATAAGTATCTTATCAGAATCAATAGAAAGAAATCCAATTGGAGTTACATATTGTATTTCTAGTTCTTATGTGTTTGGGGGGCTTATGCTTCAATTAGGTTTATGGGTATTTATTTTATCAGAAGACTCCTTTGTTATTTACATGAATGTATTCTTGTCTCCTTGAACTTCCTAGTTTTCTCCAATTACCAATAATAGGAATTACTACAAAAATAGAATACAAATGGGCACTGATTATTTTACATGTCCTTTGAAAATGAAGGCTGGCAATCATGTGATGGTATGTCATACCTAATTACTGAATATATTTAAGAATCGGATCTAGGCTACTAAAAAGTCAACTCTTCAGTAATGTGATCAGTTTAAAGTTATCACTAATGGCTTTTT
The DNA here is from genome assembly GCF_016433145.1 of Gracilinanus agilis. Lineage (NCBI taxonomy): Eukaryota > Metazoa > Chordata > Mammalia > Didelphimorphia > Didelphidae > Gracilinanus > Gracilinanus agilis. Next base: position 10,702,883 of record NC_058136.1, on the reverse strand, counting down.
GCTTTTGGCTTTTGGCTTTAATGCACACAGAAAGCATAGTAGCACTTCTGTGTCTGCTTTTCCGCATTTAATGTGTATGTGTGTATACAGTGTGTATATATATATATATGTATGTATGTATGTATGTATGTAATGTGTATATGTGTATACAGTGTATATGTATGTATGTATGTATGCATGTATGTGTGTGTATCGCTTCTTCATAGAACTCTAGGCTTTGAAAGAACACTGGTGGCTTGAGAAATGCTCATGATTGATAAGTCAGCAGGTAGAAGAGTGAGTAAGTCTGACCTACCCCATCCCAACTTCTACTGCTTAGATATCATTCTGGTCTCCTTTCTTTTATTATTTTGCTTTACGAATAAACAAACTACATGATTGTTCTGATAAATATTTAACAATTGGATCTCTGAAAAAAATGCATGTGATATACCTTTAAGTTTAATCTGTATTACTAACATTTGCTTTATTACTTTGTCTCGCTTATTACAAATGAGGCCCTCATTTGTAGTGTTTGCTGAATTTTGAGGTGTGAATGGTCACACTAAATATTTAACAATTGGCTCTCTGAAGTAAGTTTGAACTGGCTTCAGCATCCTTATGAAGCCATCCATCCCAAAAGGCTACCAGAGTTTACAAACTGAGTAGCTTCAGCAGGCTGCCCAAGTCTCAGCTGGTTCTGGCCTTAGAGATTTTAAACTATGAATGTGGCATTTCCAGAATTAGCCCTGCCCAGAATTGCAGGCTGGGTTCACTTGGCCTTAGCACTTGGATCTAGCACTATTCTATCCTCACTTTCAGTTCCAGGATCTCAATAGTCAAGTCCAGGTGAGGCAGAACCAAAAGCAGAATATGTGTATGGCCATCATTTCTGCCCCGAAAGACTAGGATGGGGTCCGGGGAAGGGAACAATCAATTACAATCTGCCACAAGGTGGCATTTCCCCCTCCATCCTTCTCCTGGCCTAGCATGGTATGAGGAGGAGCTGCTATCAGAGTCAGCATGTTTTAACCTCATGCTTTATCACCAGTATTCCTCATTATTATCTTTTATTAGCTAAGGATCACTGATGTCACTGAAGTATTACAGTGCCTCAAATAAATTACCAAATTTTGAAATTCTCTATCTTCCTCATTCCATCATCTGCCCCTGTGTCTCCCTCTTTCTCATCTCTCCAGTCACAAAATAAAATAATTAAGTCAGTAATTGTGCTAATTAAAATAGGAAGTATAAGAGAATTTTTAAATTTTTAAACTAAATTACATTTATTTATTATTTATTCATTTACATTTAAATTATATTATATTTTAAACATAATTTACTTTAAAAAATTTTAGAATATTATTCCATGTTTACACAATTCATGTTCTCTTCCCTCGTCCTTCCTGGAGCTGACCAGCAATTTCACTGCTTTATACCTGTCTAATATAAGAGAATTTTAAAGAAGGGGGAAACTTTGGAATCAATCTCTGCCCTCTAAGACAAAAAGGAGGGGGAGGGCTTTCTATTTCTGATACCTATTCTTCCAAATGTTCAGTCAGTTCTAGATGTGGATATTATAGAGAGGAGTACTTCCCCTCTCCCCACCCCCTACCATATGTTTTCATGTCAAATCTGATGATGGCCACTGTCTGACCTCAGAGCAGAGAGAACAGAATGAAAGTGAAGGTTATTGTTTACAACAGTTCTATGTCCCCTCTCCCAATTGTACCTAAAATTTCATTGAGATAGAGAATATCTGTTGAGGATACTCTCTCTCCCAATTTAGGTCAGTGTTTTCTCTGGAATATACAGAGATTAAGTGATGTTCTCAGGGTCACACAACTAGTAGTTTGTTAGAAGACTAGAACCCAGATCTTCCTGACTCAAAGGACAGGCTCTCAATCTATAATTTAACATTGCCCCTTCCTAATTATGAATGTTCTAGATAAGGATGTCTACAGGGCCTACTCTAATTCCTTTGAACTTAGGGTTCATTGGTCATTCTGTCATTGTCTACTTGAACCTTGCCAACTCTCACCTCCATATCACCCCTGCCAAGGTCATTCTGTCCACACTGCACCACCATGTAAATTGCAGATGAGCTACCATAATACCTTAGAAGAGATTTCAGATTCATAAGTGGTTTGTCGGGATAAAATGTGAAGTCTCTGTTTCAGTTTGACTTTGACATTTCTCTTACTTATTTACTTTTTGTCCTTGGTTTTTCCATTGTAACTGTTGAAGTTAACTGATTTCAGAATACAATAAAGAGCCATAAAGATATGCCTATAAGTTCAATTTATGGTGCAATCTTGAAACAAAATGATAAATGTTTTGAGATTACACCGATTAAGATCTTCAGAACCACTAGTAAATATTTTATATGTTATCTATCCCTTTCGAACCCATTGTTGCAGTATCTCGGGATTTCTTGGCTATGATGATCAATTTACTATGGCCTGTTAGCCAGTCATGGGGCTGCCTGCTCCCATATTTCCTAAACTATAAAGACTTCTTCCTTGGCTCTTGTAATTCACAATATGCTTAAGAAATGTACCAACTGAGGACAAGAATGAGAATGCCTAAAATCAGGTTTTCAAGCCAGTAAATCGTAAGAATATGTATACCCCCACACACATAGGAACACCTCTGTTTTCCATTCGGGAAAAGAGTCACAAGCAATAGTAGTAAGAGACCAGGACCTTCTATGGGCAGAGAAATTGATTGAGCAACATAGACTTGGAAGAGGCAGGCCATTGTTGCTCCTGCTTAAAAGAATGATCTGAAAACTGCTGTTGTCAAGAAGTATTCCTGATTGCTTTTATGATTGGCTCCTCAGAGTTCTTCTGTGATAGTCCTTTAACTTCCCCTGTAAAATTCTAATTTTTAGCCTGTTTTTAGAATAATAGGTGCTTTCCTTTGTCATCTTTTGTATTTTATTTATTTAAAACCATTATTCTAAGAAGGAATTCATCCATAGCCTTTACCAGATTCCCATAGAGGTCCAGGACACTAAAACTCTTAAGGAATAGAATTTGAGTGTTTCCCATAGCTTCCAAGCCCAGCATATTCATCCATGTTCTTGCCTCACCTGTTCTGTTTAACCTCTTGTGATTTGGATCACCAACCTGTAGACCAGAAAGTCTTTTTTGGAGTCTGTGAATTTCTTTGGATTACTGTATTTCACTCTAATCAGTTCCCTTTGGAGGTCTTCATATTTTACTTTATGAACTTAAAAGCACAATTTGGAGAAAGGGTCATAGGCTTCACCAAACTGTCAAAGAGCTCAAGAACACTTTCTTTAGACTATGTAACCCTCAGGTGTAGCACTGGCAAAATTAAGTTATGATTGAGTTGATAGTTTTATCAGAGTAATCATTTTCTTATCAGAGACTGCCATTAGTGAAGAACTAACAGGAAAGCATTCTTGGACTCTCAACAGATGAAAGTCATAATGATGTCTCAGACTAGTGTCCACCATAGAGTCAATCTTCTTTTGCTCTATAGAATTAAACATTATGTGTCAGATACTGTGTTAAGTGCTGGGGATACAAATATAAGCAACCAAAAATACATTCCTGCCCCCAAAGAGCTTACATTCTTTTTTTTATTAGACATTTATTAATATTCGTTTTTAATCTGTTTACATACTTTATGCCCCTACTTTCCCCTTCACCCCCCCCC
>NC_058136.1:10679765-10696637 GCF_016433145.1 Gracilinanus agilis | reverse complement strand
AAAAAGAAAGTAAGAAAGAAAGAAAGAAAGAAAGAAAGAAAGAAAGAAATTGGCTCCCCAATTTCATGTTCTTTGGGTCATTACATCCATTCTAGTAGCCTAGAAAAGTTAATTATGTAATTGTAATGAGGCCACATGTAGTGAGGCCATTCTTCTCCCTCTCCCACCATGTGGCATGGGCGGGGTATCTCTTTAGCTATAAAGGAGATACAATGATATCACTAACTTCTTCTCCCTGTCCCCAGTTCTCCAAGGGAAACTAATTCCTGCCTGTAGGAGAAGCAAAAGGTAGGGGCAGAGACTATCACTCTGCCCTCTTCAGAGAGAGAGATGAGAAGGCTAGAATTACATTTGTTCCCATATATTATTAGTCTGAAGAGTGAGGATTTCTGATTTGAGCTAGCTTCTGACTTCTGTTCATTATTGGGGAAAAGCAGAATCCTAAGGTTTACATCCAAGGTGTTTTTTCTCTTTCTTTCCAAATACCAGTTCCATGAATATACATAGCCATTATTAAAGAAAATTCATTTATTCTAATTGATAGCAAGACAGAAATCAGAGAAAGTTTACATAAGAGAATACATACCAGATACTAAAGAGTGAAGGAGCTCTCTCATTCAGATTCCAGATAACTCAGCTCTGCCAAAAGACTGTCCTGGATCTCACTCCAGGGGGAAACTCCCAGAAGTCCCTAGTGCAAGAATCTAAGGAAAAGGACATGATGGAGATTGCTAACCCCTCTTATGCATTCCCAGAGTCTTTTCCATCCGCATCTGAAGAGGGGTTGGCTTCATCCATTTTCCCTCTTGAAGTGATAAGCCAGAAGCATCCATAGCATCTTGAAACTCAAAGAGAACTGAACATCTCTTCTCTCTGTAACTCTTGACAGTGACACCCCAACCCTCATGCAGGCACGGAATTGATTTCTACCAGTAAGAAGAGCTCCATACTAATGGACTTTGGGACTGGGGTCACATACGACTAAGAAATTTTCCAAAAATGGATAAAAGTAATAAAAATAAATAGATAAATTGTTAGATAACAGTACCCAACGTGTGAATGTTATGAATCATGTATGGAACAGATCATGTATTCTCACCCAAACAGAAAACAGGAATACTAAGCATGAAAAGATCATAGCACAAATGAACAGTTTTCAGAATCATAACTTATTACTATTAGTGCAAATTGAGAGACAAAGCTTGGATTCGAGTGTAGGTTTCTTGGCTCCAAATCTAGCACTCTTTCCATAAGATCACAGTTCTGATACTTTGTAACTCAGGCTGTAATCTTGGACAAATCACTTCACCTGTCTCTAACTCAGTTTCTTCATCTGTCAAATGAGGGAATTAAATTGTAAGATTTTTGAGGAAATTTCTGATACTGAATTTATGAACCTGTGAGTTTCTGATACAATTATAACATGTTTTTTTTTTTTTTGTAAAACCCTCACCTTCCGTCTTGGAGTCAATACTGTGTATTGGCTCCAAGGCAGAAGAGTGGTAAGGGTAGGCAATGGGGGTCAAGTGACTTGCCCAGGGTCACACAGCTAGGAAGTGTCTGAGGCCAGATTTGAACCTAGGACCTCCCGTCTCTAGGCCTGGCTCTCAATCCACTGAGCTACCCAGCTGCCCCTATAACATGTTTTTTTATCAATTAGATTTCTCAATTAAAAATAACTACTAAGACTATTCAATGAACTACATAATTAGAGTATGATTTAAAGAAAGAGACTTAAGTGCTTAGGTTTATTTGGATTCCTTTATTACTAAATTTGCATTTTGGCCATCATTTTCCTTAATTTTAGTCTGGAATTTTCCTTGAATTTATGTGTGACTCAAACCCTCAAGTAGTTTTATCTTTAAAAGGCCCTTGCAGGTGGTCTTTGTTTATTCTAGTTAAAAAGATGGCTTTGCCATTCTTTCTGGCCTTTCCTTTTTAGTTCTCACCTACTTGATACAGTATTGAAACACCCAAGCTTGTCCATGGATAAGAAATGATTTCACTTGGAGCCAAACATCCTATTTTGCCGCCTTCTTCATTGCTGTGAGTTAAGTTCCATTTGTGACAGCAAAAACTGATTTTGAAAAAGATCTTAGAAATAGTGTCTGACTTGGTGCTTTCTACTTAAGGGCTCCTTAAAAATATTTGTTTTTTTAATTTCTCAGCACTGCAGATCAACTTTCAATTGTCAGAATTCTCCTTTCAGATTTCTTTCTATGGCAGAAGAAAAAAGAGAAAAATGAAGACTACCCATGTTTTGTTTGCTCGTATTACTTCTTTCTGTTTGGTTTTTTCTCATTGAGAAAGACTAATACCTAACTGTTTCCTTTTTTGGTCTTTGAAGCTATAGCTTGGTTTGCATAAAAGGAAGCTTAAAAGGTGGGAGAGGATAGGATGGTCCAGAAAGGGAAAGGCATGATAGAAAAGTTTCTGTGGAAATGAGACAGGAGTACAGGAGAAGAATGAAGCCATCTTTAGACTTGATCTCTTCCTTTAAATGACCAAACAGCCAATCAGAAGGAGAAGCCATAGAGGAGGAGTGTACCTCCAGTGTGAGGAACAGTCCAGGGGTGTAATAAGCTTCCTAGATCAATAGATTGCTATGGCATGGTAGAGACAAATCTCTTGGAGATAATTCAGGAGTACACCCTAGAGACAAGTGTAAGCTCCTTTAGACTATCAGTTCTTTGAGGTCAAGGCTCATGTATTTGCCTATCTTTATATCTTTAGCACTGGCACATAGTAAAAAAAAGGTGAACAAATACGAATTGACTGACAAAGGGTAGCTGATTCATCAAAGCAGGCTAGAGACATTTGCAATCTGGATAGGTGAGGAAGAAACAACATACCTTAGTATTAGCAGGATTGGCACTGGGCAGAATTGTGAATCAAGGTGTGTATTAATCAGTAACCCCTTCATTTTTTCCTCATTCATTGTTCCCTCTCTTGGTGCCTTTCAGCAGCCTTCACCCCTGTTCATGACACAAATTCATCACCTGATGCTTAGCAGTTTATCCATTGCTTAGGAGAGTTTCTCACACATGGTAGGTGCATCATAGATGCTTGAGAAATTGGAACTCTTGTAGAACTCTTGCTCTTATGACAGAGGAAAGCTATCTGACCATTTAATTCATACTAGAGTTTCAGTGTTTCCCATGGGAAAAAAATGAATCCACTTTCAAAGAGGATTGCTGAGATAGAGCAGTACTTAGTACAAAGGAATGATTTGTTAAAGCTGACATCAGGAACTGATAATGGGGCAGGGCTGGCCAACATCACACAATGCAAATCACTTCCTTTCTGATCTCATAAGACTGGTCCTCAGTACAGATAGGTAGGTAGGTAGATAGGTAGCAGGTAGGTAAGGAGGTAGATGGGTAGATCCAATTACATAGAAAAACAATTTTAACATGTTTCTTGAGTTCCAAATTCTCTTCCTTCTTTTCTTCCTCCCTCTCTCTTTGAGAAGACAAGCAATTTGGTATAGATCATACATGTGCAGCCATGCAAAATATATCTTTGTATTAGCCATGTTGTAAGAGAAAACATAGACTAAAAAAAAGAGAAATAAAGTTTTTAAAAAATATATACTTTGATCTGCATTCAGACTACATCAGTTCCTTCTGTGGTAGGTAGTAGATCATATTTTTCATCATAAGTCCTTTGGAACCGTCTTCGATCATAGTCATTCACAATTAATCATTATACAATATTGCTATTACTATGCATGATATTTTTCTGGTTTTGCTTATTTTGCTTTGCATCAGTTCATGTGAATCTTTTTTCTGAAACCATTTTGCTCATCATTTTTTATAGCACAGTACTCTTCCATCATAATCATATGCTATAACTTGTTCAGCTATTCCCTAGTTGATGGACATTCTCTCAATTTCCAGTTCTTTGTTACCATAGTTCTCGATATCAATGACCATATCTAATTTTTCTCGGTTGTTAGACAATCTCTGCACACCTGGAAAGTGAACCTTTTCCCTTTGCTCCATCTTGTAAGACAATCTCACATCAACTATTCCCCTTATTATCTACCTGACATCCCATGATAATTTTCAAAAGATAAAGCAACCAGATCATTTCCATAACCACAAGAGCTGGGGAATAAGCTTGCAACCTTATTACAAAAAAATTCTGCACAATAACAATGACTTTCTCATCTTCTATAGATTTTTTAAAATATCTTTTCCTCTGAAAATCTCCTCCTGGAGAAGAAATGTATGCCTTCATAAAAAGAAACTCTCATATAGACAGTAATCTGTGATTAACAGTAGTCAGGAGAATAAGAGTAAGTTACTGCAGGTAAAGACAAATCTTGGCTTCAAGCCTAAAGCCTGGCACCACACGCAGAATAGTAGACAGATGTATGTGCTGCCTCAGGAAGTTGATGCTTATAATGTTTGTGTCCTGATGGGGCAAGATCTAGGTCACATACTAAAGAAGTAGTTTTAAATCATAGCTATGCTTTGAAGGATTCTCATTTGCTCCCTTTACAACAAATTATTCCGATGATAAACCCATGTGAGACTACTTGCCAAATAGGCATCTTCCCTGCTCATAAAATAAGTATAGCATGGCAAAGCCCCGTTGAATTGAAATGCCCAAGATATAGGGTGTTATAGTTCACCAAATGTTCTTATCAACTGAGAATTATCTCTTAATCATTTCTGTAGATATTCTTTATAAAATGGTTAAGTCACCTTTCCTGCCTTAGTAAAGAGAGTAAGTAAAGATAAATAAATCTTTATGACTCAATGGCTTTGAAATGCTATTTTTACCTTGAATTCACACTTCAAAAGCACAATAGATAAAAATAATAACTCATCTTTATATGGTATGCTTTGTTTTATAAATCCAGAAGATGTAAGAAACTGGACTAGATTTATCCTGAGCACAGGTCATCTTTTGGAAGTTGATTTTGGATTACATTCCTCATAGAATCATGTTGTCAATTCAATCAATTTAGTTCCCCCCTTCCAAAACATTTAAAACCCCAATTAGTTTTTTCAGTATCGTATATCTTAAGACTTAAGCAAATACGTACAGCTAATCTTCTTCACTTTTCTGCTATTGTCTACTCATCAGAAATAGAAAACTTAAAAGGATTTTCTCCACACATTCCATAAAATCATTTCTAGATTTTCTTTACTATATAATTACACTACTGGGCTACTTCAAGTATTTGAAACTTACTGGCTAAAGTTTACAGTTTAAGATCATAGATGTGTAATACCAAAGGGCTGCTGGAGATCCAGCTGGTTAATTTTCTGGTAGTACTGACAATAACCAGACAGATGGTTGGCTCTTGTGGCCAACCATTTGGCTCATCTTTGCAGGCTCTGCAGACCAACACTGAAGTGATGTGGCTGTGGCCATTAGTTTCAAGTAGGAAATTCATCAAAGATGAGTCATATTATACTCTAATGGAAAAAGTCAGGTTGTGGACATGACATTTCTCCAAGGGGGAAGATTCCTTTCTTGGGCACTTCAGTATCTCATTATCTTTAGTCTCTTCCTGAAATTAGCCCAAATCCATCATGCTGCATGCTAGGCCAGTTTTGTTTTTCAGACAGTTCTCTGGGAAGAAAGGGAACATTATAATCAGTGTTCTCCTAAAGGAAAGTCTTATTAAGTTCCTTTATTCTTTTCTCATATTTTTCGTTTCTCAACCCTTAAATCATTTTTTTATTTCTGTTCTTAAATTGTAGGGTAGACCTAGGAGCAATAGCTGGAATCTCAAAGCAACAAATTAGGATCGATTTAAGGAAAACCTTTCTAACAATTAAAGTTCTCCCCAAATGGAATAGGTTGCCTTGGGAGAGTATGAACAGGAAGCCTTCTAGCAAAGGCAGGGATATGAAGTAGTCTTATTCAGCTCTGAGTTTATATGGATGGCCTAAAAAGTTTCTTTTAGCTCTGATATGGTGTCTCTTTCCAAGCATTTCCCTGAAAAACAGTGATCACAAGAACAATAACATTAACTACCTCCACCACCAATGACAAGAAAGTACTTAGCAGTAGCCATGATAATTCTCAAATACAAAGACCTTCTACTGCAAATACAAGGCCCTGGCTCACCAACCAGGAGATCAAGTCCCAGAGCTGTGAGACTGTGTGATGCCAAGCAGAACAGAAGCTCTCAAGCCAAGAAGTCCTGAGATAGGAGCATGATATTAGGAAATAATGTTGTACATAAATGGATTTTTAATGCTGCATTTCAAATTTAAGATATGATATTAATGATTTAGTCTGATGTTAGTTGCCTCTCTCCATTCCAGGCCCATAATGACAAGCTTCCTTTTTAATGTTCAAGGCCTGCTGTGCCAATGGTACTTTTAACAAAATACATTTGCTTCTGGCTTTTTGACATGGCCTCACACTGAGATAAACACAATTAACAAGATCTATTTAAATTCTGGCTTTTTTGGTACTTATTTATTAATGGGTCTTTAAGATTGCTCTTCCCTTTTTATTTGAAAATACATCCAGCCAAGATTATCTTGTGTGCTTTCTACACTTAAAAATACTACGCTTGATTGATTTCTTCATGGCACAGAAATGATGTATATAATCATACAAAAGGCCAGTCTCCTCTTTCCCAAGCTTGATGTGAGGAACCTTCAGAAGACATGAATATAGTTGGGGTACCTAGGTGGCTCAGTGGATTGAGAGGCAGACGTAGACACAGGAGGTCCTGGGTTCAAATATGAGTTCAGACACTTCCTGGCTATTTGACCCTGAACAAGACACTTAAACCTCATTGCCTAGTTCTTCCTGATCTTTTGCCTTGGAACCAATACCCAGAATTCATACAGTATTGATTCTAAGATGGAAGGTAAGGGTTTTGTTAAAAAAAAAAGTAAATGCAGTTTAAAACAGCCATCATGAAAAAAGCAATACAGTTATAAGGGAGCTTCCCTTTTTTGCACAATCATTCCTTTTGTCTCTAGTTTAAAAACCTGGAGCGCATAGAGACATTCTTATCATCTGTTTGTGTTTTGGATTTGTATTCCTTTCTTAATTACTGTTGGTTACTGGCATCATGCTTACTGTGTGAGGAACCTTGCATGGAAAAGAAGACCTGGCCCCTAGGATGGGATGTACTTTACAAAGTAAGCCAGGCCAGTTTTTCTAATGCTAGGCCACAAGGCAGAGTTTCCTAGGGTAGGAAGTTCAGCTTCAACCATAAGACCACAGACAAAATGCCCAATTTCCATATGGGTTAGTCTCAACCTCAAAGGAGATAGCAATTTAGTGGGAGAAACAAGTGATAGCATTGCAAATAGGAAGAAGCATTTCTAAAGGAAATGCTCCAAGAAGGAATTGAAGCCCAAGCAGAATAAAAAAGTCATATGTAAGAGAGAGATGCCTAGAGTTTGAAGAAAGCAAGATTTTAAAGGAGGTAATGGACAGGGTTTGTTCTTTATGGTCCTTTGTTCTTTTTTCTCAATACCTTCTTTTGTACTTTACATCTCTACTAATCCTAGACCAGAGGATCCTCCAAATCAGTATTCCTTGGTGAGGTTCTGAATATGTTATTGAGCCCCACCTTTCCCAGTAACTAGAAGACCATAGTGGCTATTCATTCCCGGGCCCACAACTGTAAAATGTGCCCTAAGCTTTCACCAGCCTTAGAACTTACAGGAATCTATATTGCATTAGCACCCAGAGCCGAGATACAAGAAGGCAATTAATCCTGGAGTAATCTTCCACACAGCTCCTTAGTTTCCACACCTCCTCTGGGTCTTGGGCTCTCTGTCCAAGCCAATCTTTATTTGTCCTTCAACACTGTCATTCTACTGCTACCACTGCCTTCAGTTTTGTAAAGTCTTTTTCTTTCCTGACTCTGCCTTTATTTCTCCTGCTATCTCATTCTTCCCCTACTCTCCGCCTCTGCACTTCGCATGCAATTTAACATTGCTAATCCAGGCATCAGCAACCTTTTTGGCCGTGAGAGCCATAAACGCCACATTTTTTAAAATGTAATTTCGTGAGAGCCGTACAGTGCTCACAGCGCACGCTCCTGTAACAGTGCCTGAAAAAAAATGGACTTTATGGCTCCTGCAGAAAGAGCCGTATCTGGCCCTCAAAAGAGCCAGCTACAGCTTGAGAGCCATACGTTGCCGACCCCTGGTCTAATCCCTTCTTTAGACTAAGAGTTGGCAAAATATGGCCCACAGGCCAAATCTGGTCTTTTCTCTACTTCTGTACACCCTGTGGGCTATGAATGGTTTTTATATTTCTCTTGATTTAATTTTTTGAAATTAAATTAAAATCAAATTTATTTTAATTTTAAAATGTAAAAAAAACTTTAAATAAAATGTAAGCAATTCTTAGCTCACAGAGCATAGAGAATGAGGCAGTGGCCTGTTGAGTGTAGTTCACAAACCCCTACTCTAGTCAAACCTTTGTCATTAGTACCATCTCCGCTGATGCTCTTGTCTTCATGGCTTCTGTTGCTGCCATCCATGTCTCGTTGACGCTGCCACGATGGTCCTTATATCCTTTAGTTCTTCTGGAATGAGATAACCAGGGTCTGTATGCCCCCAGCCTCTTAACCTGTTTCTGCCTCTTTTGTTAGACTCATAGCCCCATCCAGCATAGGAAAGAAATCCTCCTCCTGCTTCATTGACTGCCTCAAGAGAATCTCTGGCATTTGCTCCTAGCTGAGTTGGGGTAACTTCCATTGGCCTTTTTCCCACTTCATTGTATAGACTGAATTGGAATGTCTCAACTCTCATACATGTCTTTGTAGCTGCCTTCCCAGCTTCCATGATTTCTCCCACCCCTATCTCTTCCTATTAAGATCAAATCATGGAAATTATCCTTAAGAAAGTGCTAGAAACATCAGAAGAGAAGAGACAAACCTGGAGCTTGATGACTGGAATTTATTGAACTTTATAAGACAATAGTTCTCTAGTTCAAAATCAGTGATGAAATTGTAGAAAAGAGCATTTCTTCTAAGCTAGAATGAGCAGCAACATTGCTTCTGTAGCTTGCTACATGATCATTGATGTTGAGGGTATAATGGCAGAATGATACAATAGTGTCAGAGGAGGAGGCGGTCTATCTCTCCTCCTGTTTACCCATCCATTGCATTCTGAAAGATGCTGGGCTATGATGGCTGAGTTGTGTTGCTTAAAATCATGCAGCAGTATTGACTTTTTCTGCTTCACTCATTTCCCACATAAGTTGTTTATGAAAACAGGTGCCCTAATGGAATTTTCTGTAATTGAGAATTTGTAATGCTAGAATCTTGTAAAGCATCCGCGTACTTAAAAGTTCCCCATTTCTTTTCCTCTAAAAGGTTCCCTATTAGCATGATCATGAAAGCACCTCATGACTTAAAGACTTTGACCATAGTGTATTATGGCGTTCTGCTGTATTTAACTGCAAGTCCTAGAGATGAGATGACTGACTAGTTCATTTCAGATTGTTTTCCTTTTATGTAACTTTTTGGATGATGGGACTTGGCTAGGTATTACTCCAGCATTTCTTGCCCACTGCACCATACTTAATGATACCAATAATAATTGACCTGAACAGCAGAAAGAACAGGTGTATCAACTGAAGGAAAAATGGGTTTGATCCATTGAGCTAATTTTTAAACTCATAAATTCCAGCTCTCCTAGTTGCTTTCTAGCTTGCAAAACTCATCTTTTAAAAAGCCAAACCCTTGTTTTCTAACTTAGAATCAACACGAAGGCAGAAGAGTGGTAAGGGCTAGGCATTTGTGGTTAAGTGATTTACCCAAGGTCACCCAACTATGGATTGCCAAGCTCTTTATGAATGTTATCTCATTTCATCCTTCCTACTCTGCAAGATAAATATAATTATTGCCCTTATTTTACAAATGGGGAAAGTGAATCTGAGAAAGGTTAATTGACTTGCCCAAAGTAAAAAAACTAGCATATATCTGAGGAAGGATTCAAATTCAGGTCTTCCCAGCAATCTTTTTTTTTTTTTTACTTAATTCCTTGCTTCTGCCTTAAAATCCAAATTAGTAAGAGTTCCAAATCAGAAGAATAGTATCAACTGACAATGGGATTTAAGTGACTTGCCTAGAGGCACACAGCCAGGAAGTAACTGAGTGAAGATTTGAACCCAAGACCTCCTATTTCCAGGCCTGGCTCTCTATCCACTGAGCCACCCTAGCTGCCCCTACCTATCTTTCTAGATGGATTGCATATTGCTCCTCCTCACAAACCATGCAGCACTAAGATGTTTTGCTTGCTGTTCCCTGTACACAACATTCCATCTCCTGGCCTTTGCACAGGCTGCCTCCCCTTGCTTTGAATGATTGCCCTTCTCAGCTTCATCTCATAAACTCAATCTTTTGCTTCCTTCAAAGCACAACTCGGGTATAAGGCCTCTCAGAAGATACTTCCTGATCTCTATACTTGTTCCTGGGAGGGTATGAGGGGGGAGGGATTCACTTTATGTTTACACAGAATATTTTTTTGCATGTACTTATCTATATACATGCTCTTTCTTCCAATAGAACGTCATGGAGGTCTTCCTGAAAAGCTGTTTCATTTCTGTCTTCATATTATCAATGTCTAACATACTATCGGGCATATAGTAGGAGTTCAATAAATGTTTATTGAATTAAATTGAATTCCAAACTGCAGGTCTAGTGTTTGACCCATGACTCTTTGCTGCCTTTCTCACTTTGAGAGACTTTTGACGGAATTAGGCAACCTTCATCACCTTCATTTTTCTCTTCCTTTCATCTTTTTTGATTATGACAAAACTCTTTCTCTCTCTCTCTTTCTTGATTGGAATATAAGCTCCCTAAGGGCAGAAACAATATGTTTTTTTTTCTGGCAGTTCATCCAGAGTACCTAGTGCATTGGTGGCGCACCATTCAGTGCTTGTTTACCTAAATTATTATACCTCTTTTTCTTTTCCTTTGAGTCCTTCCTCCCTGCCTTCGATGAAAGTCTGCAAGGAGCACTTGTAATGGGCACTTAATTCTGAAGAGGTTGCTGACTCCTCTCTCAGGAGAAGGCCCAAAGACTTGGATAGGATGAGATTCCCAGAGGCTGCCCTCATATCTTACTGCATCCCTCTGGGGCGTTAACATTTAAATATTTATATGGCAGAAAGTTTGCCAAGTTCATAATAAGCACAAGGAAAATAAATTCATTATGCTTAGGGTGATTACTTTTTACCACAAAGTCTTCTACAGGGCAGCTGTTTATTTTCAGTGTTCATTTTCTTGGATCATTCAGGTAGACAGATGTTCTTTTAGGGCATTTCTGTTCATTTAAGTAACTCTTTTGAATTGTAAATCTACCACCACATTTACTTCTAAAAATTCAGCCTGGAGCTCAGGTTTTCTATCATCAGAAAAATCTTTAGATTACTAACTTGAAAAAAATCTCCATGTTCTAAGTATTTTAAGACTGTGTATCATAAATTACCTTAATTCATCAGAACTTAGGTAAAACAAGATACTTTTTATGTGACTACAGTATGTCTTCATAATTCCTGGACAAGATAAAATATTGCATTGGGCATAGCGTCATAAAATTATACAAGTGTGCTTCACTTTATGCAATTGGTGTATTCCTGCCAATGTGGGTGTGGCTAAGCATATAAATTTCAAGCCTTCTGTCACAAAAATTTAAAATACAGTGGTTGAGTGAGTTTCTTAGGCTGTGTCTATGCAATATCAAAACATCTGGCCAATTCAGTGAGGGAAAAATCCGTCAAATTGGTTATTTGGCATTTTGTAGCTGAAACAGCTGGTTGGCAGACTATATCTTTTGCTTTTCAATCAGTTGCGTTAGTTTTGTCTATCCATAGCCTCAAAGAAAACCAATGTGAGGCTTAAGTTAGATTGGCAAGGTGTTATGGATGTGTTTTCTTTTTGGACTGAGTTGACCAGTTAATTTCCTTTTGAGAGAAGTTTTTAGGTCATCACCCACATTTCAAGCTGGAAGAGACCTCAGAGGCCACCTAGTCCAACCCTTTCATTTTACAAAGGAGGAGAGTAAAGGCCAAGAGAAAAGAAGGGACTAGGTCATGGGCAAACTTAAAAACTCATAGACTGAGAGAAGGAAGGGATCTCAGAGGTCATCTAGTTAGTCTCCTCATTTTATAGAGGAAGGAACTAAATGCCTTGATAGAATTGAAGGAACTTTCCCAGGGTAACAGGGCTAGGATTTGAACCCATAGTCTTTGACTTAATTTACCATGCTTTTTGCTACAACACAGATGCATTTTGCTTTGTATAAAATATTCTTGTCTCAGTTGTCTCAAATAACTACCAACTGAACTCTCCATTATAACAGAGAATTGGGCAAAAACAATGAAGAAACACATCTGAAAGCATGTGCACTATTCTGTCCCTGTAGTGTCCCATTTCTCTATTGAAAATAGGTGCTGAAAAAAATAGAAAACAGGTGTGTATTCCAGAATCAAGATAGAGGCTTACAATTAATCAGAATTAGGCAACCTTTTAGTATGGTTTTGTTTATATCATTTTATTCATCCTGCAAATTATTTTCTTGGTTCTGTTTACTTCACTTAACATCAATTCATACAAATCTTCTTGTTTCTTTGGGTTGATCAGATTAATCTTTGCTTCTGGTGTAATAATATTCAATTATGTTTGTAAAACAGTTTGTTCAAACACTGGTGAATCAGTGGATAATCGCTTTATTTTCAGTTTCTAGCTACCAGAAAAAAGTATAGGTGTCATTATTTTCTCCTATTTGAGGCCTTTCTTTTTCTCTTTGACCTCCTAAGATCCCAATTGTTAAAGTACTAGGTTATGACCAGTTTTACTAAACTCACACCCCACTTCCCCCCAAAAGCGAAATTAAATAAACATGGTTATTTAGAGAAGGCTAAAAGACAAATTATTGAAATAAAATAAAAATACAAGAAATTTGGGGCTTCTTTTTTCTTCTGAAATATAAAATTTTAATATGCAGCTTACCTGATCTACCTTGTAACCAGAAATTTTGGGGGATGGGGAGGTGAGGGGCGGAATACTCTTAATAATATATTTGAAAAAGAAAACCATGAACACTCAGCTCATTTGATTGGAACAGGGTGCTAATGAAGGTTCTATGCAACAGCTCATCCTAGTTCCCACAACATAGTTCCTTGTTCCTCAGATTTTGTCTGAGAGTGAATGAGACATTACTACTACTTACATTAATACTTTGTCTGCTCTTGTTTCTATAGTGAATCAATATTATTTTGACGTTTTGTAAGCATCATTGATGTCTCAACAAAAACATAATTGTTCCCAGTAACTCTGCATAATTATTAATTTGGCTTATTGTTCTCTTTCACTGAATTGTCTCTCCATCTTTGGGGTATCAGTATCTCATACTCTTAAAATGAGTTTCATAAAATACATTCTTTGTTGTTTAGAGGGAAACAATTGAAACTTAAGTATTAATGACTCATAAAATATTTGCTAGAATTCATTGTAAATTCATATGGCCCAATTTTCCACTGCGCCCTTCACCTCCCACTCCTACATTCACAATTCTCCTATGGCTTAGTCAACTTCTTTTTCTTGGACCACATTGTTTGAAATCTCTGTTGTTTCTTTTTAGCGGTTTGGTTAATTTATATTTTTTGTAGATTCTCATCAGCTTCCTTTGAATTCTCAGTTTTGGGGGCATGGTAGTTTGCAGTAATTATTTGTGTTTCCTTTATTTTGTGAATTCACCTTGGTGATTTTTTTATAATTTGATTTTCCTCCTCCTTTTGTATTATTAGGTAATGGTTTTGTTTTCGTAGCTTTTAAAAGAACAGTTCTTAATTTTGTTTATTATTTTAATAGTCTTTAATTTCACATTTCTTACAGATTTCTTCCCTTGTACTTTTGTTAGGCTTACTAATTTGTTAATTTTAAGTCTTTTTAATTATGTGCTCAATTCATTGATGCACTCTTTTTTCTATTTTGTTATAAGCTTTATAAGTATATATAAATGATATGAATTTTCTTATAATTACTTCACCTGCATCTCATACATATTCATTTTGTCTTATTATTTTCTTTAGGATAATCGCTTATTTCTATGATTTGTTCTTTTACAGTCTTTTTTTCAATATGTCATTTCATTTCCATTTATGTTTATGCCTTTCCTCATATATCTTTTATTCGATCTTAATTTTTCATTGATTTATGTTCTAGAAATTATTTGTGTACTATTTCTTCCTTCATTAATTTACTCATGAATTATTTATACCCTCACACTTGATAAATTTTTGTAAAGGTATTATGACTTAATGAGGAATATATCTTTTAAAAAAATTTATATTTTGAAGTTAGCATTGAAAAGACAAATCTAAAATTTCCAATAATGTTTTTAGCTCTGTGTTTCCCTTTGTTTTTGTCTACCTGTTGGATTTATCCAGCTCTGAGAAAAGAATATCAAATCTTCTTACTATTATTGTGCTACTAATTTTCTTATATTTTGCATATTGAGAAGTAGTGTATTATAACGGACAGAGTTCTGGATTTGGGAATCAGGAATACTTGAGTTTAAATACTGCTTCGGGCACTTAATAGTATGTTGATCCTGGGCAAGATCCTGAACCTCTGTGTTCCTCATTTTCTTCATTCACAAAGTAATGGGGCTAAGTGGGCTCTAAATTCCTTTCTGACCTAAAAGGTATGATTCTATGAATTTATTTTGGTGTATATATATTCAGTATTTTCTTTCCTTTTCACTGTGAGTGGTACTCTTAGGCATAACATAGGTTCCTTATTTTTATTTCTCTTGCTATTTACCATTTTACTGTAGTTTACTTGAGATCATTAATACCACTTCTATTTTTTAAAAGTGTCTGTTGTATAAAAACTTTTGTTTCATCCCTTCATTTTTATACTATAAGTTTTTCTATGTCTTAGCTGTGTTTCTTGTTTGTAGAAAATTTGTTCTTTGGTATATATTCCTTTGTTCTCTTTCTGCCTACTGGATAATTTGATGCATTCACATTTAAAGTTTAATGGTTAAATTTGTGTTCTTTTGTAACAGATATAGGAACAGATATAGATATCTGTCCTAGAAAAATAGAATAAGATAGAGATAGATAGATAGATAGATAGATAGATAGATAGATAGATAGACAGACAGACATATCTCTCTGACATTCTGTTTGTCACTTCCTTTTAATTCAGCACTTAGACACCTTCCTCTCATTCCCCTCCCTTCTATGAAATTGCCCAAAGGCAATTTCCTTGAGTTTATTTTTCATTGTTATTTTCTTTTTGGGGGGTTTATTTTATACTTTTCTTTCCCAGCAAGGATGAGTGTGATACCTAACATTCTTTGTTATTTGTCCCCCTATATATATACCACATCTTCTTTTTCTGTGACATTAATTTTAATTCTCTTTTCTAAAAAATGTGAATCAGCTGGCATGTGTTTATTAAGTGCTTACTATATTCTAGGTACCATAACCATCAGAATCTGTTTATTGCTCTCTGAGTCATACCTTTTTGAAGTATCAACTATTCCTTCTCACTTAGTGTTAGTTAATATCTAAAGGTATAACACTTTATTCTAAAAACTTATCTCCTGAATTTTCCAACCTACTCCTATAATTCCTTGCTTCCAGGTATATGTCATTATTGTGAGACCTTTGTCTCGGCCTCTCCTTCCTCTGTGGGGTTGCCTGACTATACCCTTTCTGCTAGTAGCAACCAACTTTCATTCTTCTCTCTATAATATGTTTCCACAGCCTTCTATTCTTAGAGTTACATCCCCAATCCTCCACCTGTGGAGACTGGAAGAAAAATTGAAAGCCTCATTCATTTTTCTTATCAGTAGTCATTATGTGGGTCAGCTATCTCACTCTAACTTCTCTCCATTTAAAAGTTATTTTTATTCTTCTTTGACTTATAGTATTTATTTACTATTGAAGAAATAATGGGAGAATATTATTTACAGATGCAACTCTGACACTATTAATGTCTGTGCCAGTTCCTCCCCAAAGTAATAGGAGTTTCATTATCAGTATAATAAATAATTTGTTTTGTTGTTATTTTTTAATTCCTGCATTCTTTTTCTTTTAGAAGAGATTGAGGGGAGATTTAATTAATTTGCATTTAAGGTTATATTTGTTAAATTTGTGTTATCTTCACCCTAAGTCCTCAAATAGATAAGTGACTTTCATGATTTTTGAAGATCTCTCCAGAGACAGTCCATTATTACTTTCTAATCCCGAGTTACCCTTGTCTATGTCTTCAATTATGTTCACTACAGGGTGAACCTATTCAAACTGCTCGAGACCTTCCTCACTTTCTTCTAATATCCTGAGGACACTATTGAAGGTCTATTGACCTCTCATTCCTTGCCTTCAATACTTTTAACCATCTTCTCATTTTTTTTATTAGACATTTATTAATATTTGTTTTTAACCTGTTTACATACTTTATGCCCCTACTTTCCCCTTCACCTCCCCCAACCCCCCCGCTCTCCTCCCACCGATGGCCAACGCACATTTCCACTGGTTGTAACATGTGTCCTTGTTCAGGGTCTATTTCCCATTCATGTCCGCCTCAGCCCATGCATTCAAGCAATAGTTTATCTTATATGTTTCCTCTCCTGCAGTCCTTCCTCTGAATGTGGGTAGCATCTTTACCATAAATCCCTCAGAGCTGTCTTGTGTCATTGCAGTGCTGCTGGTACAGGAGCCCATTACATTTGATTTTACCACAGTATATCAGTCTCTGTGTACAATGTTCTTCTGGCTCTGCTCCTTTCACTCTGCATCACTTCCTGGAGGTCTCTCCAATTTGCATGGAATTCCTCCAGTTTATTATTCCTTTTAGCACAATAGTATTCCATCACCCACATATACCACAATTTGTTCAGCCATTCC
>NC_058136.1:10625902-10674768 GCF_016433145.1 Gracilinanus agilis | reverse complement strand
TCCTCAGCATTTCATTTTTAAACTCTTCCATAGCTTGTGACCAGCTTTCATTTTTTGAGGGGAGGTTTGGATTTTTGTTTTCCCTCCTCTGTTGTCTGGATTTTCTCTGTGTAGAAGTTGTCCAGTGTTCCAGAGTTTCTCTTGATAGTCTTTTTCTTCTGGACTTCCTTATTGCTGGTCATTGTTAGCCCCACCCCTTTTTCCACTTAGTCTTTGCACTCAGGGTCTGCCTGGACCTTGCAAGCTCCGGGGGGCTCCGGTCTCCTTGTCCTCGGGGTCAGGCCTCCTGGTAGTTCCCGGTCTGCCCCTCTGCCTGAGGTTTCCTCAGCAGTCTTTGGGGCTGCTTCCACTGCCGTGCTCTGGTCAGCACTAGGTCCTCACTGGAGGTCCAAGCCTGGGCTGGAGATCGTTATCCAAGCCTAGGGCACTGCCTTTGCCTGCACAGATGCTCTTAGGGCACTGCCTTCACCCCCACAGAAGGTAGTGAAAGTCTGTGGGCTGGAGATCTTTATTCGCACCTGAGGCGATGCCTTCAGTGCTTGGGAAAGGCAGTGTTTTAGGGGCCTTTGTCCCTGCTGGAGGCGGTGCCTTCACCCACTTGGAGGCTCGGGGAAAGTCCGTGCGCACCCCCAGCCACCTGGGGTCCCTCCTCTTGCTGCACACAAGTACAAGCCCCGGGGCTGCCAGTGATTATCTGGTTGCCCCAGTCCTGTTTTCCCACTTGTGTGAGGTGTGCAGTGTGGGGTGTGGGGGAGGGGCTTCTTCCTCTCGCGTTTTAGTGAGAGCTGTTTCACCCCTTTATAGCGTGGAAATGCCCCGATTTTGCGTACCTTCAATGCTGCGCCCTGTTGTGGGGTTCCTTCGTTCCTCTGGACTCGTTTTTATTTCCCCTTGAGGGGTCCTGTATGCTTCGGTCAGGAGAGATCGAGCAGCTGCTCCTTACTCTGCCCCCATCTTAACCGGGAGCCCCATCTTCTCATTTTTAATAAATAATTGTTTGATGAAATTTTTTTTCATCTTGAAAGACCTTCACTGGTTATATATTGCAGCCTACCCGTATCCACCATGTATTTTGCCATCATTCTTTGTGTAATATTAATTTTTAAATGTTCAAAAAGATAGTTCTGTTCCAAATTTTGGATCTGTACAGTACTACTGCTAGAATGGTGTTATAAAAAAGATGGGTCTTTGCTTTTATGAGAAACTCGTGGTCATTAAAGGAGCTTTGAGGTTTTTATGGAGGTAACCCAGCCTGCTGTCCTCTTCTGTTTAATGTGAGGGCCAAGTCACTTTGTATTTCTGCTGTTTGTTCCAGGTGTACATATATACTCATGGACAAGCTCTATT
Organism: Gracilinanus agilis; assembly: GCF_016433145.1. NCBI lineage: Eukaryota > Metazoa > Chordata > Mammalia > Didelphimorphia > Didelphidae > Gracilinanus > Gracilinanus agilis. The sequence continues at coordinate 10,673,421 of NC_058136.1, read as the reverse complement.
TATGGCTTTTCTATGCAAATATAGATTGCAATATTATATGGGCTATTTGCGTCTGACTTGTGGTAGAGCCTTCTAAGCTCATGTTAATCTGACACATTGACTCCAACAAAGGGATATCATTTTGACTCTCTTCAAGTATGAGTGACAACAACCAACCAACAATGTGGGCAATAGATTAAAAGTATATATATACATATATCTAGATGTGTTTTATTTCCTTCAAATATATATATATATATATCTTGAAATATAAAGCAATGGACAACCCCCCCTCATTTTCCAGTTTTTTTACCACCACAAAGAGCGTGACTGTAAATATTTTTATATATTTTTATATGTCTTTCTTCTTATCTCTTTGAGGTACAAACTCAGTAGTAGTATGGCTAGATTAAAGGGCAGGCATTCATTTAAAGTCCTTTGGGCATAGTTCCAAATTGCCCTCCAGAATGGTTGGCCTTTGCTGCCATATTGGCCAGTCTGCGAGGTGTGAAGTGGTACCTCAGAGTTGTTTTGATTTGCATTTCTCTAATTATAAGAGATTTAGAACACTTTTTATGTACTTATTGATAGTTTTGATTTCTTAATCTGAAAACTGCGTATTCATGTCCCTTGCCCATGTATCAATTGGGGAATGATTAGATTTTTTTGTACAATTGACTTAGTTGCTTATATATTTGGGAGATTAAACCTTTGTCAGAGAGTTTTGTTATAAAAATGTTCATCCAGTTTATTGCTTTCCTTCTAATTTTGGTTGCATTGGTTTTGTTTGTACAAACCCTTTTTAATTTGATATAATCAAAGTCATTCATTTTACATTTTGTAATGTTTTTTGCCTCTTAATCTTAAATCTCTTCCTTTCCCACAGATCTGACAGGTATACTATTCTATGTTCCTCTAATTTATTTATAATTTCACTCTTTATATTTGTCATTTATACACTCTGAGTTAATCTTATTATAGGGTGTAAGATGTTGATCTAAACCTAATTTTCCCCATACTATTTTCCAATTTTCCCAGCAGTTTTTGTCAAATAGTGAGTTCTTGTCTCCAAAGCCTTTGGGGTTATCAAACACTACCTTGCTGGGGTCATTTACGCCTAACCTATTTCACTGATCCACCCTTCTGTCTCTTATCCAGTATCATATTGTTTTTTAAAATTATTTAGTTAGTTTAGAATCTTTTTCCATGGTTACATGATTCATACTCCTTCCCCTCCTTCTTCCCTCCCCTACCCTATAGCCAATGAGCAATTCAACTGGGTTTCACATGCATCATCAATCAAGACCTATTTCCATGTTATTACCATTTGTAATAGAGTGATCATTTAGATTCTACATCCCCAGTCATGTCCCCATTGAACCATGTCATCAAGGAAATGTTTTTCTTTTGTATTTCTACTCCTCCAATTCTTTCTCTGGATGTGGATAGCTTTCTTTCTCATAAGTCCCTCAGAATTGTCCTGTATCATTGCATTGCTGCGAGTAGAGAAGTCTATTACGTTTTCTTGTGCGGTAGTGTATCAGTCTCTGTGTACAATGTTCACCTGGTTCTACTACTTTTGCTCTGAATCCATTCCTGGAGGTCTTTCCAATTCACATGGAATTCATCCAGTTCATTATTCCTTTCAGCAAAATAATATTCCATCACCATCAGATACCACAATTTGTTTCCGCCATTCCTCAATGTATGGACACCTCCTTATTTTCCAATTTTTTTTCCACCACAAAGAGTGTGGCTATAAATATTTTTGTACAAGTTGTTTTCCTTATTATCTCCTTGGGGTACAAATCCAGCAGTGGTATGGCTGGATCAAAGGGCAGGCAGTCATTTAAAGCCCTTCATGCATAATTCCAAATTGCCTCTTAGAATGGTTGGATTAATTTACAACTCCACCACTAATCCATTAGTGTCTCCATTTTGCCATATCCTCTCCAACATTTATTATTTTCCTTTGCTGTCATTTTAGCCAATCTGCTAGGTGTGAGGTGAGTACCATATTGTTTTGATGATCTCTGCTTTATAGTACAGTTTAAGATCTGGTACTGCTAGGCACCCATCCTTTAAATTTTTTTCATTATTTCCCTTGATATTTCTTGATCTTTTGTTCTTCCAGATGAACTTTGTTATAATTTTTTTCTAATTCTATAAAGTTTTTTGGTGGTTTGATAAGTATGGCACTGAATAAGTAGATTAATTTGGGGTGGGATTGTCATTTTTATTATGTTAGCCCATCTTACCCATGAGCAATTAATTTTTTCCAGTTATTTAGATCTAGTTTTATTTGTGTGGAAAACTGTTTTGTATTTGTGTTCATATAATTCCTGTGTTTATCTTGGTAGATAAATTCCTGAATATTTTATATTGTCTAGAGTGATTTTAAATGGAGTTTCTCTTCTAACTCCTGCTGCTGAATTTTGTTGGAAGTATATAAAAATACTGATAATTTATGTGGATTTATCCTTTACCCTGCAACTTTGCTAAAGTTGTTCATTATTTCCACTAGTCTTTTCGTTGATTTTCTAGGATTCTTTAAGTATACCATCATATCATCTGCAAAGAGTGATAGTTTAGTTTCCTTTTCTTCTCTAATTTCTACTGCTAACGTTTCTAGTATTATATTAAATAATAGAGGTGATAATGGGCATCTTTGCTTCATTCTTGATCTTATTGGGGAGGCTTCTAACTTTTCCCCATTGCAGATAATAATTGCTGATAGTTTTAAATATATTCTAGTGTTTTCAATAAAAATGGATGTTGCATTGTCAGAGACTTTTTCTGCATCTATTGAGATAATCATGTGATCTCTGTTGGTTTGGTTGTTGATATGGTCAATTATGTGGATGGTTTTCCTAATATTGAGTATTATTTTTCTACAGAAAATCAAACAACACATAAAAAGACTCTTGACACTCCAATGTTCATAAGGATTTCTAGCCCTCACCACCTGATAACCGTCACTTTATTTTCTATTTTTTCCTTGCTATCTAAATATAGTTAATTTTCTTCTGTTTGTTCAGTTTATATGCCGAATATCCTGCTAGCCACTGGGGTATTTGAAGAAATAATTTAGAGTTTTCCTTTTTATAGAGCATTCAATTATTTTCTTTGTTGCCTAGGCTTAGCTTTGGAAAATATATAGTTTTTGAGTGCCAAACAATACCATATCCTTTGGAATATCATATGCCAATTATTTTTCTTCAGTTTCTTATACATAACTAGATTATGAACTCCTTAAGGGCAGGAACTTAGTTTAAATATTTGTACACTTACAGTGTCTAGAATATAATAGACAATGATTGATTGTTGAATGAATGAAAAATATATTATGTTAAAAAAAAACCTATGCCATGCTCAGTCTACCTCTCTACTCAACAGGATAGCTTTACTGTATCAGAAGAACAACTGACAGAGTAAAGAAACTCTGCTATACTTCTGGAAGACTATCTCTGCCACATATTTTGGGCTTATTATACCCCTATACTTTTTTGACCTATGAAGTATAAAGTATGACTTCCTTGATTTCTTAGAACAAAATCTCCCCAGCCTATGTAAAACAAGTAGTTCCTTCAAGAAAGGAGTATTCAGAGCGGTTTTTCTTGGAATATGAAAAGTTTAGTTCTTGTTTCCTTTGTAATTTGTTCTTCAATATTGTGGTTCTGCAATTTCACTACAATGTCTCCAGGTGCTAAGCTTAAAGTTTCATTCTTTTGGTATTCCCTGGATTTTCCTGAGTTTGACTTTCCTGCCAATTGTAATATCTCTGAACAGTTATTTCTATGTAATTTCTTGAAGATTTAATTCAGGCTTCTGTTTTTGTTATATTTATAGAATAACTATAATTCTTAGATTATCTCTTCTCAATTTATCTTTAGGGTCAGTATTTTTATTTTGTAGAGTTCCCATGTTCTTCCAGTATTGTTTTTTAGATTTGTCAAATTTCAGTTTTTATTATTTCTTTTATTTTTGCTTCTGCATTTTTGCTTTCTATATTTTTCTCTTTTTATAGACTGTTGTTATGGGGAATGTCTATCTTTCTAAATAGTCTCTTGCTGAACTTAATTATTTTTTCCTTAAGAGCTCTGATTTTTTTCCATATTTATTTGATAGTTTCATTGAATTGCTTCATTAATTTTCAGTGGCATTCTTGACCATAGTTATAGGGGGAGGTCAAAAAGAGTTTCTAGCAAAAACTTTACCTCCCTTAGATAATTCTTGGTTGATTTTTTTTTTGGGCAAAAACCTTGTCTACTCTTTTCTCCAAATACTTCTTAATTTCTCTCCCTTGGCCTCATTTTGCCTGTTTTTATTACTCTACTGATTTCTCTGTTGTTGTTTCTTTAAAACCTTTACCTTTGGTCTTAGAATCAATACTAAGTATTGTTTCCAAGGCAGAAGAATGGCAAAGGCTAGGCATTTGGGGTTAAGTGATTTGCCTAAGGCAGTGATGGGCAAACTACAATGTGGCCCCCTGAAATGTTCTATCACACAACATTATTCCTAATCTCATGAATACAATGAGTAGGATACAATATAATGAAACTTTGAAAGAGTTGCCTTAGAAACAGACTGACTGACATATGAGCATTTCCTTTCCTTTCACCCCATGGGTTGATGCTGGCATGGTTGGGGATGTAGACACTAAATGACCACACCAATGTAACTATCAATAATATGTAAATAAGTCTTGATTGATCACACATGTTAAAACCAGTGGAAATGCTTGTTGGATGGGAGGGGTTTAAAGGGGGGTGAAGGGGAAAGTAAAAACAAGAATTATGTAACCATGGAAAATGTTTCTAAAAAAATAAAATATTTAGAATAAAAAAAAAAGTTTGCTCATCACTGGCCTATAGCTAGGAAGTGTCTGAGGATGGATTTGAACTCAGGATCTCTCATCTCTCTGCCTGGCTCTCTACTTACCCACTTAGCTACCCAGATTTTTCTGTGATTTCCTTGTGTATAAGAAGATATGGCTTAAAGGCAACAGAGACTGCCTAGGTCAGCAGAGACAAATTTAATCTTTCTTATGAGAAAGGGGACACACCCTAATGGCGATGCCCAATGCATGAGTATAGATACAAGCCCTTCCCCTCTGTTAGATAGATACTCCATAGGCTGGGAGCCAAATTTATAATCTAGGCCAAAAAGTCTAGTGATTCCCAAAGTGGGCGCTACCACCCCCTGGTGGGTGCTGCAGTGATCCAGGAAAGTAGTGATGGTCACAGGTACATTTATCTTTCCTATTATTTGCTATTAAAATTAAAAAAAAATTAATTTCCAGGGGGCTAAGTATATTTTTTCTGGAAAGGGGGCGGGAGGCCAAAAAAGTTTGGGAACCACTAGCACTCTAGCCAGTTAGAAAACGACAGGTTACACAGCAGGAGCCCCATCACAGGCTAAGGGGAGAGGTTATGAAGATATGGCCATGTCCTTGGGAGTGGCTCTTGGACTTCTAAAGGTCAGAGAAGATAAAGGAGGTAGGATACCCTAATAGTTTGCTTTCTTGGTGATAAGAGATTTCTCAACTCACTGGGCCTATGGCAATAACAGAGTGCCCTTGAGAAGTTTTTTAAAACCCTAAGCAGATTTTCATTCTCTAATGGGATTTAATGGAATTCTACACTGAGAAGAACACATTAATTCTTTTCTCTGCACACATTTGCTACCACTTTACTTCTAACTATCCATTCTTTTCCTTCAGAGAGTCCTGGATGTTGTTCTCCTGTCTCTCCTCCAACAGCTATTGTTCTCATTCTTTTCTTTTAGACCACCATGATTGGGTATGGTTTGTGTCCTTCAAAGAATGAGATGTTGATCAACTGGGCCATGGCTTCAGAGAAGCCATGTTACATTTATTCTGTATTTCTACCAGCGGTATTCTTCTGAGCTTTTCCTCCTTTTTAAGACTGATATTCTTTTTGATTTTGTTTGACTCTTAGAGCATGGTCATGAAGGGGTTAGAGAAGGATTCTTCTAGATACTGCTGTGGGAGTAGTCTGAGAGGCTTTTACAGTTAGGTCTTTTCTCCAACTTTCACTCCTGCTTACTAAATTTTCTCCTCTTGTGTTATATTAAATTACTTCTAAGCAACACAGTGTCCCTAGTTATATCCCTTCTCCAAAATATTTCCTCCACAAGTTTTATACTCCTCTAACATGGTCCCCCTTTCTTCCTTCCAGAGACTTATGTCTCGTCTAAGTCAGGAGCCTCAACCAGCCCTGGGATTAGTATCCTTCTCGGGATATTACCAAGATTATAACTGCTGTAGACAGGGTTTAAAACCACAGTGTCTTCAAGGGACACAGTTCACTCTAGGTTGGCAAGGCTAAGGACTCTGACTGGAGGCTATGCACTAAGGCATTTAGAAACAGGGTGCTTCTGGTGGCCTTGGGAGTGGCAACTTTCCTAGATACTCCTAGAAGTTTGGCACAAAAATTTATAGTTACTAACTACAGCATCCTCAAGAGCTACAGGGCTACCCTGGTTCTATTCATTTGTAGATTTTAAGAGAGTTTGGTGAAAGATGGGACAGAGGAAGCAATAGTACCAGGAATAGTACCAGGAATGTAAATTGGGCTTTACTTATTTTTTCGTATAAAAATACCTCATGAATTGATCCTTTTTCCTTTTCTTTGATTTTTGTGATACAAACCTTATAATAATAGTATTACTACTTCAAAGAATATGCATAGTTTTGTAGCCCTTAGACCATAGTTCCAAATCATTTTCCAGGATGGTTTGACTGGCTCACAACTCCACCAACAATACATTAATGCCCTTATTTTTTCCACATCCTCTCCAGCATTTATCATTTTCCTTTTGTTATGTTAGTTATCAGATAGAAATGAGATGGTACCTCAGAGTTGTTTTACTTTGCCCTTCTCTAATCAAGTGATTTAGAGCATTTTTTCATATGACTATTGATCATGTTAATCATTTTTACTAATATCATTTCATTTGATCCTCCCAGAAATCCCAGGAGGTAGATGTTATTATGATCCCCATTTTTGTATTTGAGGAAACTGAGTCAGATAGAAGTTAAGCAACCTGCCTAGGTTAACTCAGATGATAAAAGTCTGAGCCTGTATTTGAACTGAGGTCTTCTGTCACCAGGATTAGACCTCTTTGCACATCTCTACCTAGTTACCTCAAGAAACATTGAAGTAATTTTGTTGTAAAGACAATTAATCATATTTTAAAAAATAATGTGATTCCTGTATTTATGATATATAGACCAGTGGTTTTCAACCTATTGCTATAGATCAGTGGTTCCCAAACCTTTTTGGCCTACCGCCCCCTTTCCAGAAAAATATTACTTAGCCCCTTGGAAATTAATTTTTAAAAAATTTTAATAGCAATTAATAGGAAAGATAAATGCACCTGTGGCCATTACCTCTCTTCTGGATCACTGCAGCACCCACCAGGGGGTGGTAGCGCCCACTTTGGGAATCACTGCTATAGATACTTTAAAGGTCATGGAATTCTTGCAAGGGAAGTACATATTCATATAGGAATATATAAGTATATTTTTCCACTTGTCAGTGAAATCAATAATATCTCACACCTACATATAGTACTATTTTTTAAAGGTATGTGCATTCTTTTGTGATTTGGGATATAAAATTCAGTTAAATGTATTACTGAATTTAGTAGCTTTTGTCATACATTTTTTAAGTCATTGCATACTAATAGTACAACTGCTACCATGTAGTGCTGTCTTTGGAATTTTGGTATACCAAAAGGGGATGCTTATACTTGAAAAGTTTATGAACCAATAGTATAGATCATATTTTCTCATTCCGTGGATAGAAATCCAGTGAAGAAAGCTTACCTCCAACCAACCAGAAAGTCTGATGTTTACTGAAGTAAAAAATATGAGGAAAAATGCATCTTAGGGGAATTTTTAAAATGCTTTATGAACATTTGTTTGCTTACAACATTTTTCTCATTTGGAAAAATGCTTGATTCAGAGCATCCAATTCTATCCAAAAGCTATGCATGTTTAAGCTTGTCAAACTGATGATATTCCCCACAATACCAATCTAATTTGAACTATTCTGCATAGTCTCAATTGACACCATGCTTGATAAAGACAAAGAAACTATCTCTAATCGCTTTAGTCTGTTACTAATGGACTTGTTATTGAAATAAAGATACTGTTATAGTTAATTTCAGAGATGAGCTAAAAAGGAAGTATCTAATACATCTTTTCCATTTTTCTTTCTCTGCGTTATTTTATTTTATAGTTTAAGAAAATCTAAATATTGAAAGATTTAGGAACCACTAAGTGAGGACAGTAGAGACGTATATAACAGTTTTGAAAGTATCAACAAGTATTGATATATAGTTATATATTTCTTATGCATCTAAATAACCAAAGGGTTAGATTTAGATTTTGTCATGTATTTTGAAGTAAATAGCATTAAGGTTCATTGTTTATTGTCAATCTATAAGCAGTTTTAAATCACTAATCTTAACTGAGTGTATTAATAGTAATCTTATCAGGGTTTTCTATATTACTTTTTAACCAGATTATATCATTATATATATATATTTTAAACCCTCACCTTCCATCTTGGAGTCAATACTGTGTATTGGTTCTAAGGCAGAAGAGTGGTAAGGGCTAGGCAATGGGGGTCAAGTGACTTGCCCAGGGTCACACATCTGGGAAGTGTCTGAGACCAGATTTGAATCTAGGGCCTCCTGTCTCTAGGCCTGGCTCTCAATCCACCGAGCTACATTGCTGCCCCCGATTATATCAGGATATTTTGAGGTGACTTTTGCCATCATTGAAAGAGGTAGGATGTGTGAGTCGAAGTCCATGAAGGACACTCTTTTCCTTCCATTTACTGTGTCTATAATTTTAGTTGTTGCCACCAAATAAGTCCCTGGTTCTATACCAGGTGATGGTCATTTGATACTCAATGCACAGATCACATCCAAATTTAAATATCTTAAGAGATTTTTAAGAGAGCAATGTAAAATTTGGAGCAAAATTTTTAAACAATTAAAAATCTTGGGCATAATGTTGTACCCTCTGACTAACTTCAATATTGTTCTTACCAATTTTTAGTTAAGTTCCTCTGACTGATTTTAATTATTTTCTTCTTGATTATTTAATTTTAAAGACCTTCCAGGCAATGAAAATAATTTCCAGCTTTCATCTTATCCATGGTTGGTCCTATAAGCCACCAGTACCTTTTTTTAAAAATAATAGTTTAGTTTCTGCTTTTAAATCACCTACATTTTTCACTGCTTCCCCAGGCACTGCCTCCCAGAGCCATCCATAAATAAATAAACAAATAAATGAATGAATGTATGGACAAATAAATAAATAAATGAGAAAATATGAATATAAATAAATAAAGAAGACAAATGTAAAATCTCCATAAAACTAACCTATACAAAAAGGAGCAGGATTGTGTGCTTTTCAAATCTCTTCTTTTGGAGCCAAACTTGGTCATTATAATTTAGTTATCACATAACTGTATGGTTTGAATCATGGTACGTATGGTTTTTTTGGTTCTACTTACTTTTTGGTACATAAGTTTCCGTGAATCTTTATACAGTCCTCCGTATTCATTATGTTCTGTTGTTGTTGAGTCTCTTTGTGGCCCCGTGGACCACAGCACACCAATATTTTCCATGAGATTTTCTTGGCAAAGATACAGGAGTCATTTGCCATTTCCTTCTCCAGTGGATTAAGGCAACCAGAGGTTAAGTAACTTGCATAGGGTTACACAGTTAGTAAATGTCTGAGACTGGATTTGAACTCAAGTCTTTTTGACTGCAGGCCCATCTTTCTATCCATTGAGCTATCTAGCTTCCTTTGTTCATTTGTTTCAGTACAATACTATTCCATAACATTCATCTTCCACAATTTATTTAGCCATGCCACACATTCTGTGGACATATTTTTTTTCCTGGATGTTTATTACTACAAAAAGTATTGCATACACTTTTTGTCATTCTTTTTTGTCAATTATTTCTTTGGGGGAAACGCGTAGCAATGAGATCTCTGAGTCAAAGAATGTGGATTTTTGTTTTACTAAATTCTATATTGGTTTCCACATTGGTTGTACCAATTTTCAGCTCTACAATGTATTCATATTTCATTCTTTTCACAACCCTTCCAACATTGATTATTCCCATCCTTTGTCATCTTTGCCAGTTTTCTTGGTATGAGGTGGAACCTCAGGATTATGTTGATTTGTGTTTATTTTCCATTAGTAATTTGAAGCATTCTTTCTAATGACTATTAAAAATTTGTATTTTTTTATAAATGTTTATATCCTTTGATCATTTATCTATTGAGGAAGTGACTTTTGGTCTTATATATTTTTGTTAAATGTATATCATGTATTCTTTACCTCAGAATTTGATATATGGATTTTCTATCTTGATTACTTCCCTTCTTATATTACTTGTATCATTTTCTTTTTTTGATTTTTATTGTGATGACCTCTAGTATTTAGGATACATAGCCAGTTTGTATCCATTTTGAATAGAATGAAATGTAGAATGTCTATCTAACACTGATTTCTAGGCAGACCACATGCCATTTTTCTTAGCAGTCCCCATTAGATTGTAAGCTTCTTGAGGAGAGGGAATGTCTTTTGCCTTTCTTTATGTCCCTAGTGTTTAGTATAGTGCTTGGCACTTAAGAGGCATTTAATAAAGGCCTCCTGACTTGATATATTCTTACCAAATAAGGAGTTTCTTCTTGGGAAATTTTTATTTTGCAGTTTTTTGGAAACTGAATTATTGACAGTTATTTCTGATTTTTTTCTTGACTAGTTGTGTCCATTCATCCTCTTTGTTATTTTTTTAATATCAGCCCCAAATAATTTTGGTTCTTGTTGTTTTATAATCTAGTTTGATATCTGGAAGCACTAAATATAGGACTTTTAGGGTAATGAGAGCATTGCAACTCTTCTTACTTATAACCTACTAGAAGTTATTAAAATACTTCTTTGTCTCTTCTAGAGAACTTAACTTTCTGTTTCTTCTTGTCACTGATTGTCACCCAAACATAATGATTACTTGAAAAGTGGAGTTCATATATGCTCTCACCTTATAAACAAGATATTCTGTGTGTGAAAGAAATTATTGAGGGGACTTATAGAATAGAAACTCTGGTGCTCCCTGTAGGCAGCAGGAAAAGCCAGCAATTGAGGTAAGGGATCATGAGTCAGGAGGCAGGCCTGAGCTGACCCCTGGGCTTCCCCCTGGATGGTCCAGGCAAAGGAGAAAGGAGACAGTTGGCTCACGAGGTGTGATATGTGAGAGTCAGTAGGCGGAGAGAAAGTTTAATAAACTGAGGCAAGACTGGACAACAAGCCAAATGTAGCAAGCTAGATTAGTATAAATCTTCCATAAAAGTTATCTACATCCTTCTCCCCTATTCCTTTTTGATCAATAAAATAATAAAATCTGTAGCCAGTCTCACAATTTTAATTTAATATCTATTAATCAAGATTTAGTAAGCACTGTGCTTGGTGGTCCTGGAGTACTAAGTTATAACATCAACTAATCTATCTACTCATCTGGGTCCTCTGGTGTTCTCCAACTCAATTCAAGAAATAATTGCTAAGATGTGATCACATCCAAGGCATTCTTCTATGTAGTGGGAATAAAAGGACACAGTCCCTGCCCCTAAGAAATTTATAAAATTGGGGGTGGAGAACTGAAAGGAAAGAATGAGATCTATACAGAAATAAAAATAATAAATGATAGAATATGAGGATTGAAGGATACATTCAGGTACTCTTCTATATGAACAATATAGGCAAAAGATAAATTTCTCATCTAGGGAAGGGAGAAATCTAGGAAGGACATAACTCCTGCTGTCATCCCAAGCATTTTTGGTTGCTTTGGTTCCAGGAGATGATTTCACTAGATATCCACACAATTAGAGCTTTCAAGAATTGGAGTAGGTGTTGAAACTTAGCAAATCTGATTCATACCCAAACAAGAATCCCCTTTATAAACCACTGAAGAAATGGACAGGCAGCCTCTGCTGACTTCCAGTGAGGGGGACCCCACACAGTCTACTTCAAGGTAGTTTGAATTGTTAATAAAATTTTCTTTAGTTTCAACTTAAGTTTTCCTTTATACAACTTCAACCCTTCTCCTAGTTCTAATCAAATTATAGGGCAGCTGCATTGACGATGATCCATTGTGTCAATGAAAGATTAGTTATATCCCTGGTGCCCTTTAAGAAGAAAGGCATTCATTATCAGTCAAGATGGCCAGATCTTAGGGTCATTTTGAGCAAAACTTGGCAAGAAATAGAAGAGATTTGGTGATAGATTTTGTGAGATAACTGAGGACATAAGAGCTTGATGTTTTATGGTCCTGTGGTCACAAAGAGTTGTACACAACGGAACAAATGAATAACAAGGTCTTCAAGTGCATGTTATGCCATTTTAATAAATATCTTTGCTTGAAGCTGATTGTGTTAACTGAATGAATAGGGAAAGTAAACTCATCAGTGGGGACTCAAGCATATTTTTAAGACTTCAGACCTACAGAGGCAAGAAGAGGGACCAGTTTAGTATGGGCACTGTTGTATATTGTAAATAAACATTTTCTCCTGTAATGATGTTTCTTGCCATGGACTTTTTTTTGAAGTTCAATTTCGCTTCAATAAACACTTACAAAGTGAATGCCAATTAGGGGGGAACAATTTTTATTTCTCTACATTTAAAAAGCAAATTTTGTAAATAACAAAGGAAAGGTGTTTCTAAATACATTTAGTAGGATTTCCTGAAACTCTGACATCTTCCTTTGACTTAGCCACACCTTTCCCTCTTGGCTATAGTTCATATCCTCATAAGTCTTTTTATTTTCCTATGATAATTTGAGCCCCCAGTTTGATTGTTAACTACTTCAGACCAGAGATTGAGACACATACTCTTTTTCTATATATCCCACTAAGATGTAGTTAACACCGTAAATGCTTACTGAATCAAGGTATAATAAACGAAGAAGGCTTTTTTATGCTCTAGTGGGAGTATAACTTAGAAAGGAATGATCAATTCAGTTTTTAAAAATCCAGTCCAATATTTTTTGGGGTGGTATGTAGACATAGACTAAGCTTTGGGTAACACACACTATCCACTGTGCAATTAAATTCCAATCTTCTTTTCCAACTGCTTTTTGAGGAACTGCTGATGGTGAGCAAAATATGTGATTTGTCTTACCATCTTTTCCTTACTCTTCTTGCTTTCTATCTGATAGATGTGCTAATGAACAGGGAAATTGCCAAAGAGTGGGCAGTGGAGGGAAGGAGAAACAGAAATGGGAGGAAGGAATTGTGGGTAAAATTGATTTCTTAGGATGGCTTCTTTTTCTTATTATTTGAATCAGCATCATAATATATCTATGTATGCGTACGTATCTATATCTCTCTCTCTATATATATATATATGTATGTATGTGTATTCTGTAGTTGATTCTGCCAGACGATACTAAAATCTAATTCTTAAGACTAGAATATTTGACAAGTTTTCATCAAATATATTCATAAATATCCTCATAAATATTATTACTTTGTTGCCCACAATAATAATGGTGACTTCGGTTTTTATTTCAACCTTTAAGGATTCCAAAGAAATAAGATAGTAACATATTTCTATTATCACAAAGGTTAAAGACCGAAGGACATAGTAAAGCTAGCCCAGGTATTTTCTCTTTAGATGGGTTCTGTCTTTATGTGCCAAAATAACAGTTTCCTTCCCTATTCCCCAACATATACCTCAAAATGCAAAGTCTACTGAGGTCTCTGTTTCTCCCAAGTTTCAGATGCTCTCATGGACTCATTTGTTCCTATTCCACTGGCCTTAGATTCTGCTTGTTCACGGATCACCTCAACCTTTTACTGTAATGAAAGAGAAATAATCAAATTAGTAAAAGCATGGAATTAACAGAGAGTCGGCATCATATTATGGATAGGAAACTGGCCTTAGAGTCAAGGAGACTTGGGTTTAAGTTCTACCTTTACCCATACTGTGTGCAGCTGGTCAAGTCACTCAACCCCTTAGTGCTTTGAATAACTTTCTAAGACTGTAAGTTGCCAAGAAGGTACTGACCTAGATTGGTAGAGGGAATTTCCTCATGTGAGAGTTCCATATAATATATTTTTTTTAAAACTGAGACAGACGGAGGTTAAATGACTCACCTAGAGTCAGGCACACAGCCTGAAAATATCTGAGACCAGATTTGAACTCACAAGGATGAGGCTTCCTGACTCCAGACCTGGCACCCCATCCACTGTGCTACTTAGCTGCCCCTTATAATACTTTAATCACAGTGGCAGTCACATTTTGTATCCCTATGGTAAGACAAAAGAAATTCACTAGAAGCAACCCTTCCAGCATTCATGGGTTCTGAGCAAAGGTCATGGATCTCATCTAATCCTTGCCCCAGGACCTGGCCATAGTCTCAAAATCAATTTGGAGAAGTGGGGATCCTTTAGGACCATGTTAGCCCATCACCATAGTAACTTCACTCCATTGTATAGAAAGTTGTCTAAGATACTGCTTCTGCTTTAAAATTTTTAAAAACAAATGACCATACTAACAGACTTGAAAAAGTATGAGTATCTCGATATGCAAAGAACAGAAAAAGAGGGTTGTATAGGAAACAGTGGATCTATTATGCATAAATTGTTTCAATAATTAAGTTCACTAAACATTAAGTGCCTCTTCTTTTCAGTACAAGAGGAAACATGGCAGTTCTGGACATCAGGAAGACTTGGGTTCAAATCCCTCTCCTAACATCTACTTTCCATGTAGCCCTGGGAGAGTCATTTAACCTTTCAGGGCTTCAGGCCCCTCTCAAAAACTAGCAGGCACAATGGTAGAGTTTTCTTACCAAGACTTTTTTTATACTATTGAGTCCCAGGAGAGATGCCCACCTCACTCCAAAAAAAATATTGTAAGGTGATACACTAGACACTGGTGATACAAAGAAAAACAGCCCTTTCCCTCATAGTGCAGAGAATTTTCGTGGTAGAAATTCTTAGCTATCTCCTTTCAGGTCCCCAGACCACAGTGTAAACTGGAGCTTTTGTGTTTTGACTGATAGAAATTACTGTGCACCTTTTCTATTCGAAAGAAATAGTCCGTTTGTAACTTCATAGACTTTTTAGATGCCATAATTATGGAACAAATTGATGTTAACAAATTTACATGACAGCTAAGAGGTTCAGTGGATAGAACTCTGAGATTGGAGTCAGGAAGATCTGAGTTCAAATTTGTCCTCAGGTACTTACTATCTGTGTGACCCTGGACAAGTCACTTAACCTCTGTCTCAGTTTCCTCAATTATAAAATGAGGGTAATAATAACATTCATCTTATAGTGTTACTATGAGGATAAAGGTGAGATATTTTTAAAGTGTTTAACACAATGCCTGGCATAAAGCAGGTGTTCTATAAATACTAGCTATCATCATCATCATCATCATCATCATATTAGAAGTAACTCTTTTTCTTTGTCAACAAAATGTGAATATCTGCCAAGATTTGTTTTTATGGCTGTAAAATAGGAATAATCCAAATATAAATGTAGCAAATTGGCAAAATGGTACATTACTTTCATTGCTAATAACATCGTGATGTTTAAGTGGGTCATCAAATTGCGGAGTATTGTATTTATATGCTATTGGAAAATATCTAGATGCAGACATTATGCTTTTAAAGGAGCATGGAAGACATTTTCGTTTGTTTATTTGTGTTTTGATTTTTGGAAGCTTCTGTTCAAATTGGAGTTGTGATTTGGGGAGCCAGAGTCCCAAAGTCAGTTTTAAAAAAACACAGAAAATACAGATTAATTCAAATGCTGAATGAGTTTTCCATGCTCCTTCTCCTCTCCAAAGGAATAATGCTTTTATTTTCTGGTGCTCCTTTATTAATTATTTCTAAAAGGCTGAGACTATTTGGGCCAGTGATCCCAACAAAGTATAAATTATGCTGTTGCTGCTACTTAACACAAACTTAAGAAATCTTTCATTTGAAGTTGGACACATCCCTGTAAGGCTGAATTTGCTTACAACCTTTTGAGAACCCTTTGTGGCCCTCTTATAGACCCTGCAAAAGTCACATTTTCATGACTTCCTAAATGTAGGAGAAAGGGCATTTGTAAGAAATTTAAGCTAGACAAGGGGAACTAAGGGTTTCTCTCACTTCTAGCTCTAGTAATGACTGCCATTTGAACCTAGTCAAAAGTATTTCTTATTGGGGACAGCTGGGTGGCTCAGTGGATAAAGAGTAAGGCCTAGAAATGGGAGGTCCTAGGTTCAAATCTGTCCTCAGACACTTCCTATCTGTGTGACCCTGGTCAAGTCACTTAACCCCCATTGCCTAGTCCTTACTGCTCTTCTGTCTTGGAATTATATTAGACAGTATTGACTCTAAGATTCTAAGTATAAGATTCTAAGGGTTTTTTTTAAAGTACTTATTACATCCAACTCCTGATCAGTTAAGTAAGTGTCAAGGGAAATTCCTAAGCCTATAGATATTGTCTAGAGCCCTGTGTGACTCTCTAGGTGAATGATCATGAACCTTTTAGAGGGAGGGTGATGTGAGAAATGTCCCCAGGTGCCCATGGAGAGGGGAAGCAGAGCAGCCTTACTCCGTATCCCTCTGGCTTTCTAGGAATGACCTCTGCTCTGGGTTGATGTGGGTGTGTCTATAGAGAGGACTCTGAGTGCCCCCTCTGGCACACATGCGATAGGTTCACCACCATGGCTTCTGGGTTGTATATGGAATGGTGATCTGAAGTAAACTACTGAATCTATCTTGTATGCAGGTAATGATGCTTGTTCTCTTGCCCTTTAGAATAGGAACTCTCTGAAGGCAGGGACCATGTTTTTGACATTCTTTATTTTCTTTGCATTTAACCCAATGCCTAGCGCTTCATAAATTTGTCAATTACCCTGATCAGCTCACTGTAGTTTCCTCATAGATTGAATTAGCACTGTCAGAACATTTCTGTTATCATTTTACTAGATTTCTATCAGGAATCTCTCCTTCTGCTGCTAGAAATATGAGCTTATCATAGTCAGTAGAAATTGTTTTTGCCAATATGTTGTTGTTTCCTTGGTCCTGGTACTTGTGATCTGACCCTAGGCCTGCTATAGGCTACAATATCCAGACCTCTCTGTTGACCATCATGGACAATCTATATGTGAGGGACTCTGCTGGTCACTAGAGAAATAGAAAGTCATGTACAGAATTATTACCAAAAATTTAAAGGTGACGGAAGAATACATCTTCATTCATTTATGCAGTATTTGCATGTAGTCTTTTATTCATTGCTTTATTCATTCAGCTTATATTTATTGAATGAATTTTCCTATTGGTCTATAAGACTATTTTCTCATTTCTAAAAAATCCTTATGATCTGCACCTAAATGGAAGAAATTCTAGATGAAAAGATGAAAAGAAAAGAGATAGACTTTGTCAATTGCTTTTCTAAAGAAAGCCATCTTACCATATCTTTATGGTCCTGCAGCTGACTGAGATGGGCAGAGGATAAAAAGGGATTTGCGGTTTTGCTCATTTTTAAATGAATATATAAAATCAATTTTTCCAGAAGTGTTTAAGGTTGCCTTAAAGAATCTTGTACATCACAGGTGCATGCATTAAAATTATACAGAATTTCTTGATATTTCAAGGGTTGTCAAGAGGTTATTAAATTATTCTACTTGCTTGTAGAGTGTAGGAGGAGGAGCCATTGGTAGTTGTATCTAAGCAAAGCTGGTTTTGTTCTAAAAAGAAACTTCTTAATCTCTTGAGCAGTACCTTGGAAGGTACTGGGTTTCCTCTCTATGAATGTCTTCAACCACTAGACATCACTTTGACATGTATGCATCAGGGAAAGATTCATGAAAGAAGTGGCATTTGAAGTAGCGGAAAAGATGGCGCTGACCAGCTTTTTACCTGCTCCAACTCAGCTTTCTCAGGACCAGCTTGAGGCTGAGGAAAGAGCACGATCACAGAGATCAAGGCAGACTGCTCTGGTCTCATCACGAAGAGAACCTCCGCCTTATGGGTATCGAAAAGGTTGGATACCTCGTTTGTTAGAGGATTTTGGAGATGGCGGTGCCTTTCCAGAAATACATGTGGCCCAATACCCATTGGATATGGGAAGAAAGAAGAAAATGTCCAATGCATTGGCCATTCAAGTGGATGCAGAAGGAAAAATTAAATATGACGCAATTGCTCGACAGGGACAATCAAAGGACAAGGTCATTTATAGCAAGTATACTGACCTGGTTCCCAAAGAAGTTATGAATGCAGATGACCCAGACCTACAAAGACCTGATGAAGAAGCCATTAAAGAGATTACAGAAAAGACCCGAGTAGCCCTAGAGAAATCTGTGTCTCAGAAGGTTGCTGCTGCTATGCCAGTTCGAGCTGCAGATAAACTAGCTCCAGCTCAATATATCCGATATACACCATCTCAGCAAGGAGTGGCTTTCAATTCTGGAGCTAAGCAAAGAGTTATTCGAATGGTGGAAATGCAAAAAGACCCAATGGAGCCTCCAAGATTCAAGATTAATAAGAAAATTCCTCGTGGACCTCCTTCTCCTCCTGCACCTGTCATGCATTCTCCTAGCCGAAAGATGACTGTGAAGGAGCAGCAAGAGTGGAAAATTCCTCCTTGTATTTCAAACTGGAAAAATGCAAAGGGCTATACTATTCCATTAGACAAACGTCTGGCTGCTGATGGGAGAGGACTGCAAACAGTTCACATTAATGAAAACTTTGCCAAACTCGCTGAAGCTCTCTACATTGCTGATAGAAAGGCTCGTGAGGCAGTAGAGATGCGTGCTCAGGTGGAGAGAAAGATGGCCCAAAAAGAAAAGGAGAAACATGAAGAGAAGCTTCGAGAAATGGCCCAGAAAGCTCGGGAGAGGAGAGCTGGAATCAAGACCCATGTAGAAAAAGAGGATGGAGAGGCTCGGGAACGGGATGAAATAAGACATGACAGACGCAAAGAAAGACAGCATGACAGGAACCTTTCCAGAGCAGCTCCTGATAAGAGGTCAAAACTCCAAAGAAATGAGAATCGAGATATCAGTGAAGTCATTGCTCTTGGTGTGCCCAATCCTCGGACTTCCAATGAAGTTCAGTATGACCAGAGACTATTCAACCAGACTAAGGGTATGGACAGTGGTTTTGCTGGTGGAGAAGATGAAATTTATAATGTTTATGATCAAGCATGGAGAAGTGGCAAAGACATGGCCCAAAATATCTACAGACCCAGTAAAAATCTGGACAAAGACATGTATGGTGATGACCTAGAGGCCCGAATAAAGACCAACAGATTTGTTCCCGACAAAGAGTTCTCTGGCTCAGATCGTAGGCAGAGAGGCCGAGAAGGACCAGTTCAATTTGAGGAAGATCCCTTCGGTCTGGACAAATTTTTGGAAGAAGCCAAACAGCATGGAGGGTCTAAAAGACCCTCAGATAGTAGTCGCCCAAAGGAACATGAACATGAAGGCAAGAAGAGGAGGAAGGAGTGAGTAGGGTAGCCTCTCTCTGAGAATGAACTATTATCCTTAACTCTGATGACACTGGTCATTGGAGAATTCTATGTAAATGGTCAGGATGAAAACCAAATCTGGGATTGTAAATCCCATTACTTTTTATTACTGGGGTTGGGGGAAAAGAAAAATACACTTGTCAGTTTTTAATGGGAGTGGGCCACATTCTCAGTGTAAGGCCTTTGCTTCCCACTCTCAATCACCCTACCCCATTAGCAGCAACAGAAGCTCCATACTACCCAGCATTACCAAATTAAGACTATTATACCTTTAGTGACATTAGTTTGGGGGGATTAACATTTCATAGTAGACCTGACCTTGTACATAAAAGTTTGCAGAGTAATTGGGGGAGGTCTTCACACAGTGGAGCTATCCGTTGCTTTCTGAATGTTTGTCCCTGTTGTGTGTTTCTAATTTTAATTTGGAATGGGAGAGTCAGCTTCTGTGTGGTACAACTGTTTTAAATAAAACATTTAGACAAATGTTAAAAAAAAAAAAGTGGCATTTGAGGTAGACCTAGGTAGTTGAGTAAATTTTCATCAGGTGTATGGAGAGCGGGAGCATTCAACTTGGCTCCAAATTTCTCTTGGCTTTTTCTCTCTCAATTTTGCTTTGGAAGAATAAAAATCTACAACGTTTAGAGATTTTCAAAAGAATATGCAAGGCGGCTCTGAAGACAATTTGAAAGGAAGCATTTTGAGCAATGACAGCATTACCCTCCCAAGGTGATTGATGACTTTAAAAGGGATAGAAATCATTTGCATTTGATCAATTCTGGTTTGTTCCTTGAAAAATCAGTCATGCCACTCATATCTGCCAGTCCTGTATACACTTACATAGCGTCCTGCCTTTGTTTGGAGCATTAACTAGTCATGAACTTGAAGCATCAGCCAGTGGCGGAGTGGCTGTCAGTGCTGCCCCATTCCACTATCGTGTCAACAGGATACCTGTCAATCAAATACCTATTCCCAGAAGACTACACATGGTTCTGAGAATGGCTGTCAAGCAAGAGAAATATGCCAGGGGTATCACTGTTGGTCTGCCTCTTTTCCTTCCGTTCCTTATGCTCCTAAGCAATTAAAAACAAAAACAGATGAGATAAACAGCTCCAAATGGTGGCTGCTTTTCTATTCAAAGAAATGGAACAGGTTTGATTGCTCCAGAGGTTTGATTCAATTCCCTTTTCTACCCCACCTCAGAATAAACTATACATCAGAGCATCCTCTTATAGGCATCAGTCCCTAAAACCAGAGCTGCCTGAATATTTTTATTTTTACCTTGTGTTTATAAAATGAGTAATCCAACTCTGGGAAAGAATGATAATGATTTCTCAAAGTTATTATACTTCATATATACACAAATATGAAAATGTCATCATCACAAATGCTGGCTCTATAAAACTGAAAGAGTTTGTAGAGAAAGAAGGGGGTGGCTATAAAACAAGTACCAATTCCTTGACTAACTAGTTTTTAAGTTTCACTCTTCTTGGATTCTTAAGATTTCCTCTTTGGGGTTTACAGGTAATCACCACCCCAGGAAACTAAAGAAAATATGACCCTGACTTATTCATAGTAAATAATTTTTGAAACTTGCCAGCTACTAAGAAGTGATATCTGATCTCCTTGGCACATTCTAAGACCTAAAACTAGAGGCCTAGAGTTGCCTTTCTCTGACTGTAAATTTCATTCATTTAAGCAAACATGTTTCATAAAAACCTATTATTATATGAAAGACCCTAAGAAAGACAATTGTCCTTGCCCTCATAAAGCTTACGAACTATTTTTAAATTATACAGCTGGAAAGCACTCACATTGAGGTATATTACTTTCAAAGTACAGTTTTGAAAAGAACTTATTAAATTTAACATGCTAACTAACAAAAATGTCTCCCTTGTCTGTGTTCCCTTTTGAGCTTCCTTCTGCTCTCTTGGGTTAGTTACTGACCCATGCCTGAAATGTACTCCCTCCTCATCTCCACGTTATAAAATTCTCTGACTTTTCCCCTTTCTAAAAAAATTATTTATTTTGTTAAATTGTCCTTGATGTTGATTATACTTTACCTCAAACTTTGTTGCCACGCTTCATTTCTAGTTCTTTGCTCCAGCAAATGAATTGTTATTAGTATATTTGTGTATATGTGGACTTTCTCCTACCTTGTCTTTTTTGGGGGCATGTGTCTATTACTGATTTTACTGGGTCAAAAGCAATACAGAATTTAGTGACATTTTTGTTATAATACCATTTTACTTTCCAGATTGTTTGGACCACTCCATGCTCTACCAACAGTGCACTAGTGTGCCTTTCTCCCCATAGTCCTTTCAACAATTGTCATTTTTACTTTTTTTCCATCTTTACCAGTCTGATATATATGAGGAAGTTTCAGTCTCAGAGTTTGCATTTTTTTATTAGTGATTTGGATTATGCTTTCATATGATATTTTTTTCCTTGAGGAATGCCTCAAATATTCTTGGACAATTTATCTATTTGGGGAGTGACTCTTTTTTCTTATGTATTTAGATCAGTCCCCAATCAAACCTTTGTCAGCTAAATTTGTTACAAAATTTTTCCCAGTAAATTCTTTTCTTTGTTTCTAACTGAATTGTGCAAGTTTTTCAATTTCACGTAATCAAAATTGTCCATTTTGTCTTCTTTAATCATTCCTCCCATTTAGTTCAATATGCTTCTCTCATTTATAATTAGAATACATATATATCTCTTCCTTTCCATCTATATGTTCATAACTTCACTTTGAAGTTTGATATGTTACATGGTATGAGACTCCTTTCTAGTTTTCTCAGTAGTTTTCATGTTATTGTTGTTGAACAGGTAGTCCTTAATTTAGTAGCCTTTTTTCTGTTATGCCTTTTGGTATTCTTTATCCTAAAATTTCCTTCCCTTTTTCATACTTGCAGTGGTCTTATGTGAAATTGACTGTCATTCCTTGGTACTTGAAAATTTCCTACCCCTTTTCAATACTATTTTCTTTGATCTTGACATTTTGAATTTTGGCTATGAGATTTCTAGATGTTTACAATTTGGGTTTTCTTTAAAGACATGACTTGGATTCTATTTTCATTTTGCCCTCTCATTCTCATGGTTTCTGGGAGTTTTGTTTTACAATTCCTTGAAATGTGTTATTCAGATATTTTGGTTGGTCATGTTTTTTCACGAATCTGATTAATCTTAAATTACTTTTCATGCTGTTTTTCAGGTCATTTATTTTTTATATTAGATAGTTTAAATATTCTAGTAAATTCTAGACTTTTGACTTTGTTGAAATATTCCTTATTGCTTTACTGACTCATTAAGTTCCATCTGTTCCATTCACTTGAATAAAGTTTTCCATTTTTATTTTATGCTTTTTGTTCTCCTACCACCTTTTTCTGAAGAGCTTTAATTTGATTTTTAAAAATCATTTGCTTCCTAACTTAGATACACCCTTAAAAAACCCTCACCTTCTGGCTCAGAATCAGTACTATGTATTATTTCCAGGGCAGAAGAGCAGTAAAAGCTAGGCAATTGGGGTTAAGTGGGGTTAAGTTAAGCCCAACTCTTGGAGTACTTGTGGGAAAAAGCACTCTTGTTTTCTGAGTCTCTATGTGGAATGGCCCATTTTTGATGACTGACCCATGCTAGTTTACTTTAATTATTTCTCTGTTTTTGAATTGTTACTTAGCATTCCCTTTAACAAAATAATATAGAATTTTGACTGGAATACAGATATAAATTAAGATTATAAATTAAGACCTTAGGACATGCAAACTCCACTCTTCCTTTTTTGGAGGTGGTGGTGATACAAGATGTTTTCCTTAATCCAATTTTATGACCCATTTCCCTTTCTCTAGGATCCCTCAAAGATCAGTGAAAGTTTCAAGTAATCAAATCTTCCAGTTCTTTAAATGATTAAAGATGTTATGTGATCCTGATAACGCAGACTCATTACAGAAGAGTAGATACAAAAAAAGAGGAAGAAGGAAGAAGGAAGAAGAAGGAAGAAGGCGGAGGAGGAGGAGGAAGAGGAAGAGGAAGAGGAAGAGGGAGAAGAAGAAGAGGGGTGAGGAGGAGGAGGAAAAGGAGGAGGAGGCGGAACAGGAAGAGGTACAAGAAGAAGAGGAAGAGGAAGAAGAGGAAGAGGAAGAAGAAGAAGAGGAAGAAGAGGAAGAGGAAGGGGAAGAAGAAGAGGAAGAAGAGGAGGAGGAGGAAGAGGAGGAGGAAGAGGAAGAGGAG
Source organism: Gracilinanus agilis (assembly GCF_016433145.1). Classification (NCBI taxonomy): domain Eukaryota; kingdom Metazoa; phylum Chordata; class Mammalia; order Didelphimorphia; family Didelphidae; genus Gracilinanus; species Gracilinanus agilis. The sequence continues at coordinate 10,649,639 of NC_058136.1, read as the reverse complement.
GAGAAGAAACAGAAACATTTTATACTTGAGGTAATTGAAACAGAGAAAGATGAAGAGGCTTACCAAGAATCATATACCTCAGCTAGTAAGTGTCTAAAAATAACATTTCAGCACAGATCTTGATTCAGGCCCAGTGCTCTCTCTACTGCTCCACTTAGCTTCCTCTGGTATCTTGGGTATCAACTCCCATCTAGAGGTATTTTGTGCTACCTCTCTAGTTCAAGGATGGGAGAGAAAAGGGCAAGTCAATAAGCATTTATGAAGCAATTACTATATGCAGTATCCCACAGTAAGGGTTGAGAATATAAAGAATGATAGAAATAGTTCTTGTTCTCAAAAAAGCTTACTTTCTAATGAGAAAGCCCACAGCCAAATAACCATGTATAAAAAGAGTTGAGCAGCTCTGCTTTCTCTCTGCTATCTAAGCAATGGCCCTAGATCTACTTTGATCCTGTTTTTTCCCCAGGGTAACTTTAAAAGTTAAAAAATCCTTTTGCTTTTGTCCTCAGCTTTCTTTGCCAGCTGCTGCTTGTTCTTAACCTTCTTCTTATATGAATGTATCAGGTGTCAATTTGCTGATGAGTACTTAGTGACTTGACATCTGTTCCTTTAAACTACACCCCCTTTCCCCCCTCACTGCCATTGTCTCTCTTGTTGCTTTACAGTTTTATGGAGAGCTTCCCAGTCCTCCTAGTTAGACATCCTCTGTAGAATTTTAGTTGATGAAATACCACTTCTCCTTTTCCTGAGTCTATAAATGGCCTGTGATTTGTTTCTCAAAGTCGGCTTCTTTCTGTTCAGGTTGTCTAGTATATTTTCATGACAGTATTCCTTTTGGTTCTGCTTTCTTGTTCAAATGATCTCCAACATGCTTTTCCCACCTGTTTTCCAAGATTCCCCATGTAAATATATCTTATTAATAGACAAAACTGCTCCAACTCCAGTGCCCTCCCCTTCCTGTTTCTTTTGAATATGATACACTCTTTTAGGAGTCGTGGGTCTCATGTCACCAATTCCAAGAGATAAGTAGATAAATAAATAGAGCAGTTTTCTGCGCTTACTATATAATAGGTGCTATATGCTAATCTCAAACCACATAACTCCTCCCTACAAAGAGCTGACCATTCTACTAAGGGAAAAATCATACAGAGAGAAGGGCTAGAAAGGAAAGTGAGGTGGTAGCCAGGTTCCCAGTGAGATCAGGTAAAAGTTCACTATCAGGGAGATGGTTGGAGACAGGGAGAAGGGAGGCTAGGTCACTGGAAAGAAGGGAAAGGGAAAGAGAGGGGAAGGAGTACCGGGGAGGCGAGAAAGGAGGAGATAGGAAAAAGGGAGAAAGTGAGAGAACTTTGGGTTGAAAGAGAATGAGACAAATGATGGCAGGAAAGAGGACAGAAACAGAGGCAGACAGAAACGGACAGAATAAAAGAGAGAGAACAAGAACCTTTGGGAAGTGTTTGATATTTTGTATGTTTGTTAGTTGATTTTACTTGTTACTGATTCTCTGTACATTTGTTATACAGGCATCTGAGACCATGCATGTTTATTTGGTTTTTTGGACTCCTTTCAGTTTTATCTTCTGTGAATTTGTTGGCATCTCTGTTGCTATACTTCTTCTTTCACTGTATATACATAGGCAGTTTTCTCCACCCACCCTTTTCTTTTTTAGTTTAAAGCCCTTCTGGCAAATATAGTTGGTTTTTAAAAAATTGCATTGATGCTTTTTTTTCTATAACTCTCAATATAATATGTGTGTGTATATCACTATATCATATATATCTACATCTCTATATATCATCTCTCTCTAGATATATGTGTGTGTGCATGCATCTCAACACCCACATATATATACATATATATCGACACATATCATACATATATATACATACATATGTGTGTGTGTGTATATATATATATATATATATAGAGAGAGAGAGAGAGAGAGAGAGAGAGAGAGAGACATCGTCACATAAACACAGACACATGCACACATACACATACCGCTCATCCCAGTGGTTTCTACCTTCTAGTCTCCCGCTACTCTTTTACCATGTCATCAATAATCTCTTATCACTCTTCCTCGTTGATTTCTTCCTATCATTTCTCCTCCTGGCCTCAATTAGTTTTCTCTCTAGTCATAAAGCTTTTCTTTATAATAAATAAAATTAGTTAAGTGAAATCAAATGACATAAACATGTTTTCTTTTTTTAAATTACTATTTATTTTTAACATTCTTTTTTAAAATTTGAATTCCAAATTTCTCCCTTCCTCCTATCTCCTCTCTCACCCACTGAGAAGGCACACAATATGATATCAGTCGTACACATGAAATCATGTAAGACATTTTCATATTAGTCATATTTTGAAAAATGCAAGGAAGTTAAAGTGAGAAAATTATACTCCATTTTGTTCTAAGAATTCATTGTTTCTCTCTCAGGGGGTAGATGGTATTTTTCATCAAGAGTCCTTTAGAATTTTCTTGGATCATAACCATTCTGGAAGGCAATTTGGAACTATGCCCAAAAGGCATTAAAAGACTGCCTGCCCTTTGACCCAGCCATACCACTGTTCAATTTATACCCCAAAAAGACAATAAGGAAAAAGAGATAATAAGGAAAAATAAGGGGAAAAAACTTGTACAAAAATATTTATAGCCATGTTCTTTGTGGTGGCAAAATACTGGAAAATGAGATGTCCTTCAATTGGGGAATGGCTGAACAAACTGTGGTATATGCTGGTGATGGAATACTATTGCGCTCAAAGGAATAATGAACTGGAGGAATTCCAAGTGAAGTGGAATGACCTCTAGGAACTGGTGCAGAGTGAAAGGAGCAGAACCAAGAGAATGTTGTACACAGAAACTGATACACTGGTACAATTGAATGTAATGGACTTCTCTACTAGCAGCTATGCAATGATCCAGGACAATTCTGAGGGACTTACGAGAAAGAATGTATCTACATCCCGAGAAAGAACTGTGGGAACAGAAACACAGAAGAAAAACAACTGCTTTATCACATGCTTTGATGCGAACATGATTGGGGATGTAGACTCCAAACAATCACCCTGGTGCAAATATTAATAATATGGAAATAGGTCTTGATCAATGACACATGTAAAACCCAGTGGAATTGCTTGTTGGTTACAGGAGGGGGTTAGGAGGAGAGGAGGGAAAGAACATGATTCATGTAACTATGGCAAAATATTCCAAATTAATTAATTAATTGAACTTAAAAAAAAAGAAAAAAAGAGAATTTTCTTGGATCATTTTATTGATCAGAGCAGCCAAGTTTCATAGTCAATCATCATTACAACATGACTGTTACTGTGCACAATGATCTGGTTCTTCTCACTTCACTTTGCATTAGTTCACAAAGATCTTGCCTTATTTTTCTGAAACCACCCCCTTGTCATTTCCTATAGCACAATAGTACACCATCTCAATCATACACTATAACTTGTTCAGCTACTCCCCAACTGATGAACATCCCCTCAATGTCTAATTCTTTTGTCACCACAAAAAGACCAGCTATAAATATATTTGTACATATAAGTTGCTTTCCTTATTCTTTGATCTCTTTCTGATGCAGACATAGTTGTGGTATTACTGGGTTAGAAAGTATGCATAAGTAAGCCCTGTGGGTATTACTCCAAGTTGTTTTCCAGAATGGTTGGAGCAAACCATTAGTGTACTTCTTTTTCTTTCATCTGCTCCTATATTTGTCACTTCTAAAAAATGTAAGCTTTCTCTAATAAATAATGAGTTAAAGCATTTTTCTGTATGATTGGAGATAGTTTTGATTTCTTCTTTTGAAAACTGCTCCCCTCCATAGACACATTTTCTAACAGCTTGTGTAAAATGCTATACCTATGGTCTCCCATCTCTCTTAGGAAAAGAGGGAAATATATTTGCTGGATTGGAAAAGAAGGGCAAGCTAGATTAGTCTAATTTTGTTGCATTTGAGTTTATTTTAGTGTTTTTTTTAAGATGTAGGTTACTATTGTCATCATGTATACTGTTTTCTTGTTTTTGTCCAATTCTCTTTGCATCAGTTCACTTGTAATTTACATCTTTCTCTGAATTCCTCATATTCTTAGCTTCTTAGAGCACAATAATATTCTATTACATCCATGTAGCACAATTTGACTTCCTGGATGTAGATATCGAACAGCAGAATGTCTGGATCAAATGTAATGAATAATCTAGTTCCTTTCCTCATATCATTTCATTTTTGCCATCCTAATGGTCAGACTAATTTGTAGCTCAACCAGTGGTATGTTAGTTTATCTTTCTGCAGCCCAGAAAAGAACATTCATTTCTACTTTTTTTTTCATATTTGCCTATTTGCTTAGTGTGAAGTAAAATCTCAGAGTCGCGTTTATTTGCTTTAGCTAATTCTTAGTGATCTGGAATTATGTTTCATACAGTTGTATATAGTGGCTGTTGCTCTTATGTGGTTTTATTAATTCCATAAAAGTATGGAATATATGGAATGTAATATGTGATTCTACATATATAGAATATATAATTACCGAGAATTATGGAATATGATATACAATTCCATACAGTTCTGAGGGGCTTATGAAAAGAATGCTAGAAACATCAGAGAAAGAACTGTTAGAATAGAAATGCAGAAGAAAACATGATTTATCTTGTTTATTTAGGTAAAGGATTTGGGGTTTTGGTTTTAAAAGATGACTCTATTATAAAAATGAACAATATGGAAATGGGTTTTGAGTGATAATACATGTATAACCCAGTGGAATTGCTTGTCAACTATGGGAGAGGGGAGGGAAAAGGGGAGAGAACATGAATCATGTAAACTTGGAAAACTTATATGTAGATTTGTTACTGGAAAATTTAAAATACTGTGATAATTAGATTAAGTCTACACTGCCCATCTTTAGATTTAATCACCAAAGGTGAGAGCACCTCCAATTCTGGGAGGTCCTAACCCACATGTGCTAGAGTGAATAATGAATCAGAATCAACCAACTGCCCCCTATGCTTTCTATGAGAAAGTGTCTATTGTGATTGGACATGCAGGCTAGGGGAAGGCACTGGAAATGATGCATATGTGACCCCTTTAAAAGAGGGAGTTGAGTGAGTGAGGCTGTTTTCTGGTTTGGTGAAGGGGACCTGAGGGAGCTTTGCTGTTTTGTGACCAAGACTGTTCAATGTGGTAATTTTAAAGACTGAATCTTCCTGAACTTCTATTGGGAAACTTCCTTTTATAGACTCTGTGAATGAAGTTTGTTCCATTCACCTCTGGGTCTCAGGCCCTTTAACCCTCGGCTGAGGGTTAAGATCTACCTGGATTAATTAGTGAGATAGATTCTTATTTTCTTCCTCTCTCTTCTCTCATGTAAATAAACTTCCATAAAAGTCAATTTTGATTTGAAATTATTCTTAATTGAGGACTGATAATAGTTCAATCCTCTGGCGACCATCTTTAATATATTGAACCCATAAAACCCTCTTTTTACCCTTACAATACATATATCATTCCATATATAGAAAATATATAACTGATATAATTTATTCATTCCACATATGTATAATACATATGATATGCACACAAATATACACACTCAATCAAGTATTTTGTGGTTGTTGTGATGTTTTCAGTTGTGTTCAGCTCTTTGTGACCCCATTTGGGTTATTCTTGGCAGAGATACTAGAGTGATCTGCTATTTCTTTCTCCAGATTATTTTACAGACGAGGATACTAAAGGTAACAGAGTTAAGTTACTTTTCCAGGGTCAAATAGTTAGTGTCTGAGTTTAGATTTGAACTCATGAAGATTTCTTCCTGACTCCAGGTCACCATCCCACCTATCTGCTCCAAATGTGTGTATCTATATATAATAAATTATGTATATATATATATATGTATATATATGTAATATATAACAGGGAATAAGTAGTTCAAAAATCTATAGCTTCAATTTACTAACAATATGTAGGTTAGGGTAATATAACTGTATGATCCTGGGCAAGTCACTTAACCATGATTGCCTAGAGCTTGGCTCTCTTCTTTCTTAATATTGATACTAAGACAGACGGTAAGAGTTTTAAAAAAATAATGTTTGCTTTTACCTGATTTCTTCCATAAAAATAAGTGTGAAAAACTCAGAAAGCTGTTCCTCTTCCCCAAGCTGCAGTTCTTCTGATGGAACATCCACTTCCATAAGCAAAGTTCAGGTCTTTTCCAAGGTAAAGTGCCATACCTATTTTGTATCTTCTGGTGAAGTAGAAAGTTTGGGCAGGGAAGAGCTGGTTTATACCCCGTTCCTCCTGTAATCTCCACCTGGAGGCTGGAAGTTGTAGGCTGCCCAACTTGTTCCTACAGCCTAGGGAGCAGGCCAAGCAGCAGCCAGAGGCTTCAGTTACTGTTTATTATATTATGAATATATTTGTTAAACATTTAACATGTCCAAAACTGTTACTGGTATTATTGGGCTCTTATCTTTTCGTAATATGTCATTGATGAACGCTTCAGCCATTCTTTCCCCAGCCCCATTTTCCGTTTGAGCTCTGTGGTTTGTATTGCATGATTTTGGATAACATGGTGCTTGATGGAAATACATATGTCTCATTATAGCAGAACTGACTGTAGATTTAAGTTTAGGTAGTTCAGATTGTGCTGTTTCCTTATGATTCTTGCAATAATTATAAAACATTTGAAAAAATATCTGGATTCTCCATACTACCCTTTGGCTTTTTCCAGTGACAGGACAACCAGGACAAGGTCTTTCTTTTATTATACATACATTTGTTTCCCTGTGAGCTGTCCAGTGTCATTGGGACAGCTAAGAAAATTAACAAAATATATAAATTCTTTTGATATATTAATCAAATCGCCTTCCTCCTTGGTCAGGCCCTTTACTGATAAAACCTTTTATTCTATCATCCTACTCTTAACAATCATGCTCTTACAGGGTTCTATATCTTGCTCAGCTGAGCTATAATTCTTAAGGAACAACTACTGTAATATGAGAATGGGAAAAAGGGCAGCCTCTCCTCCTACATGTGATTCCCCCAAAATATCTTTGACATGAAATTCCCAACCATTATTGTCACTAGTGGGGCAGGCAACACAAATTATGGCATTATTTTCAGAAGGCCACAGTTCAAATGCACTTATAACTAGGCAGCAAATCTCTAATCTTGTTTCATCCATCCCTTCGGTATCAGAGATTTATTTATCAGATTATGCCGTAACACCTCAGGTCCTGAGAGAATGGCCCCATGTTGAACATTTTTATTGATGACATGAATGAACACGAAATCATGACAAGCTAAAACACTGAACTGAATCTAATAGGATGAAATTTAATAGAGAAAAATACGTAAGGGTGGGGCCCATTAATGCAATCACTAAAGACCCCCAAAGCTCTATTGAATCAATCAATCCAAAGTGTAAACTGTGAGCAAGACTTCCATCAATTTGAAAGGGTAAAAGTGCCTTTATGCTTGTTTAAAGACTATAGGACCACAAAGGTAACATATTATGATTGGCTGAAGGAATAGGGCACATCTAGGTATAAAATAACAGGCCAGGGTGGAGATTCACAGTTCAATAGCAAATCAGTCAAGTGGCAGACTAAAGCCAGAGCCCAGGCCCTGAAAGATTTTGTTGCCAGTGGGAGGGAAGGGGAAAAGGAAGAGAACATCGCTTTCTTTCCTTCTTCTTCCCTGTCCCCACTGAATATGCTTAGACAAACCAAACCAAGAGAAGATAACACATATAGCTATGATCATAGTGAGGCCTACTGAAGACAAACAAAACATCTGATAACAAGAGCAGCTCCCTTTGTATATTTTCATCTCCTGTCTGGCAGGGAACAAACTGATACACCAAGTGAGTTTAAGGGTAAGAGCATCTGTCCTCTATCTCATGAGGGTTCTTGCAGAGAAAAAGGCAGAATCTCTGGGTCCAAGTTTAGAGAGTTCTTTTGTATGTTGGTAAACTGGACAGAATTCAATGGAGGGGAATCAGGATGGTTAAGGTCAATTCAAGATGGTCCAAAAGAACTGGGAATGGTAGCCGAGGTAAGGTAAATCTTCAGGGGAGCAGGAGAGCCATTTCGAGATATTTAAAGGATTGTCATGTGGAAGAGGGATTCAATTGATTCTTCTTGACTTCAAGGGCCAAAACCAGAGCAAAAGGTAGAAATTTTAAAGAGACAAATGTAACTTTTGATGTAAGTAAACATTTTCATTTATAAAAGGAGCTGCATATGGAAGTTATGGGTCCCCTTTACTCTCTTATCCACACCATTAGAGGTCTTTAGCCAAAGGCTGGCTGACCACTTGTCAGCAGTATTACAGAAAAGTTCCCTGTCCTTGAAGGATGTAGGCAACATGACCTCTGAATTCCCTTTCAACTCAAAGATCCTGTGATTGAATTTGAAGGACCCCAATAACATAGTCTGAGTACATATCTCTTCTCAGAGGTCGCATAATTCTTAATCCTTCTTATTCTGATTTTTTCCACAGACTGCTTGCATGTCACAGCATCAAATGTCAACTTCATTGTGATTCGAGGTTATCTACATGACAGAAAACTGAGAACTAAGCCTCTATTGTTTACAAATGTGATCTTATAAATGAGTTTTGAAACTTACCAGATCATTTTGTCCTATATTTTTTGCCATGGCAATGTGAGCTTAACCAAAATCTTTTGTGAGTAATGGATTTTGATGAAGAACAATATTTATTTAAGCATAAAACCTTACCTTTCTTTCCCTTTCATTTTCTTTCCTTCTCTTTCCTTTTTCCATTTTCCTTTTCCTTCCATTCCCTTACTCTTCCCTTTGTTTACCCTTTTCTTCCCACTCCTCTCAATCTCTTCCTTCTTTTTATTTAGTCTCTGATCAGTTAAACCTGTGACTCACCAAAAGATAATGGAAAAGTACATCATGGACAAGAGTAGGCTTCAATTCTTTATCAATAAAGAATTTTTGCAAGAAAAGGCTAAAGGATGTCATCAGAGAAATGTAGCATAAGATAGGTCAGTTATTTCGTAAGAGTCAAGAGAATGAAAGGAAGATTCCCATGAAAAATATTGGATGGATCTCTTTCATTAGTTTTATGGAAAAAAGTATACAAAAATCAAACAGGATGGGTAGGCGTGAAAGAGCTGGAATCTTCTTTGCTAGAGGTAATATCCTCATTTCTGAGATCATGGTTCTACGGACAAATTGTAGTATCTGCTAGTCAGTCAATGGCCACATTTAATTCTGTTTAACTGGTAAAATACCAGAGATAAATGTATGATGTTTACTTCTATAAGTCTTTACAGTTTACAAAGAGCTTTAATATTTTCATTAGCTTTTCATCATTTCCTTTGATATTCATTACAACTGCTGGGCAAATGGTATTAATATCCCCATTTTGAAGAGGAAGAACCTAGAGCTCAGAAAACTAAAATGATTTGCCCAGGTTCACACAGATAGGTAGAATACAAACCCAGGTCTTCCTTACCCCAAGTTTGTTTATCTGCTTTGCCCTGCTGCTTCTCTGAATAAATTTACATACTCACTGGTCATATCTTTGGCCTGTGTTTTACCACTAAATTGTTAACATTAAACTTGAATGAGGATGATGTTCTCTTTCTGAGTGGCAAAGGCAGATGAAGCACTGTGGGAATTCTGCAGGCCATATGGTCAGACCAATAGAAGAAACTGGAGGAGAGCTGCCATCATCTTGATGATCTTTGGGATACATCTTTTCATCAGCATCTGTCAGCATGAATGCAATAGAGGAGCAAATTCTAATTGGTAGGATGCCATTGAAACAATGTGTGACCTTTTCAGTAGTTCACAGACCTGCCATCAGTAGGGGCTTGAGAATATATCCACATTAAGCCCTGTCAAGCACATGAGCTATTTGCAGGTATCTGCAAGTATCTGCAAAACCAATTTCAAAGGTTTCTCTTTTCGTTTATAATTTTCACCGAACAATGAAAAAGCATCACAAAGATGGAGTATAGATATGTATTTATGTGTGTACATATACTTCCTTATGACAAATATCTCCTAAACAATCATCTTCATTTTGTTTTAAAACAAGCAAAAGATACAAGATTGACCATGTTAAGGTGACTGAATATGGAGTCAGAAGAGCTCAGTTCCTGTCTTGGTTTTGACAATTATCATTTACATGGTTGATAGTGAGGCAAAAGTCATCCATTGGTACAACAGATACTGATTAAGTACCTGCTGAGTGTATGGCATGATACTAGGTGCCAGGAATAGAATGAATGAATGAATAAACGAATGAATGAATGAATGAAAATGTGTTAAGGCCTTAATATATTCCAGGCTCTGTAATAAGCTCTGGGTATACAAATGCAAAATTAAGACAGCCCCTGACATCAAGAAGTTCATTTTCTTTTTTTTTTTAGTTCTTACCTTCTGTCTTAGAATCTATGCTAAGTTTCAAGACAGAAGAGCTATAAGGGCTAGACAATTGAAGTTAAGTGGCTTACTTAGGTCACATAGCTAAGAAATACGTAAAATCATATTTGAATCCAAGTCTTTTTGATTCCAGGCCTAGTGAGCTACCTACTATACTCCTTAGCTATTCCTAGTTTATATTCTAATAAAAGGAGACAGTGTACCTTGTTAAGTGGTATCTTACTAAAGATTTGGTATCTTGGCCTGAGGATTCACAGACATTGTTAGTGGAGTCATATGTCACTCAATGGATATGGTCTTTCCAAAAAATTTTGTATTAACAATTTCCAGAGTACACAAAGGAATAATGAACTGGAGGAATTCCATGTAAACTAGAATGACCTCCAGGAATTGATGCAGAGTGAAAGGAGCAGAGCCAGAAGAACATTGTACACAGAGACTGATACACTGTGACACAATCGAATGTAATGGACTTCTCTTCTAGCAGCAATGTAATGATCCAGGACAATTCTGAGGGACTTATGAGAAAGAACGCTATCCAAATCCAGAGAAAGAACTGTGGGAGCAGAAACACAGACAAAAAACTGCTTGATCACATGGGTCGATGGGGATATGATTGGGGATGTAGACTCTAAATGATCACCCTAGTGCAAATATCAATATTATGGAAATAGGTCTTGATCAATGATACATGTAAAACCTAGTGGAACTGCATATCAGCTATAGGGGTTGGGGGTTAGAGGGGAGGGAAAGAACATGAATCATGTAACCATGGAAAAATATTCTAAATTAATGAATTAAATAAAATTTTTAAATTAAAAAGAAAACCATTTCCAGAGCACAAAGTAGTATAGCAGGACCCCAGGATAAGATGCTCTCTTGAGGTTCCAATAAAAGGACTGCAGTGGACCAATTGCCCTGCACTCAAGGGAATTGATAGCAGATGTAATAGGGATACAAATAAATATGACATAAGATACAATGCAGTAAAAGTGAAAGAGAGATATAGAGAAAATTCTATAGGAAGATTTGAGGAAGGAGAAGACATTTCTGGCTTTTGAGATTGTGGTACAAGGTAGTAATCAGGAAAAGTTCAAGTTTTTACTGAGGAGATGTTGCTAGAGCTAGACCTGAAAATAAGAAAAGGATTTAAACAGATGATATGGTGGAGTATGGGGTATGTTCTGGGGCTATAGTTCCATGGAGATAAGTCCAGATGATTGCTCAGAAGGCAGGATGAATTTGGAGAATAGGCCACAGGTGAAAGTTAAGTTGTACTGGAATATGTATTATGTGAAAGAGGAGTAGAATGAATAATGCTGTGAAACCCATTTGGTTCTGGAACCTGAAGGGCCTTAAATGTCAACCTAATACCTTTGATGGACAAAGAACCCTTGTTTAGCAAAACTCTTCCCTATTCAGGGTCTAAGAATCTATCTACATCAGTTAAATGTGAGAATGGCCTAGATCCCATCTCGGGTTCCTTCTGATGTTAAATCTGTGATCCTTTGAAGGTTCTTGAGCATGGCATGGGCATGGCCACTCTTATTTTGTAGAATGATTATTTTGGCAGTCAAATTTTGGCTTGATGAAAGGGAAAACTAACAATAAGAAACATCTAAAAATAGAATGAACTGCCTAAGAAGGTATTGGACACCACATCATTTGAAGTCATCAAGAAAAGGCTGGAGGGATTTCTGGTTCTGGAGCAAAGATGGCAGAGTAGAAGCAGGGAAGCTGGAAACCACCATGAGAATCCTCTCCAACCAATCTTAAAATAACTCCACAAAATGAATACAGGAGTGAACTAACCAACAATTTGTAATTCTTAAAAATTCTTGCTAGTAGTAGAGCAATTAGGAGTACACATAAATAAAAGGTGGAGAAGTAAGCTGATTAAGCTGATATGATATGCAAAAACAATCAAGAAGTGGAAAGGAATTGCACTGAGAGAAAAGGGAAGGGAGAGATGGAATGGGGTAAATTCTAACCTAAAGAGATGTGAAAAACTATTACAGCATAGGGGAGGATGAGGACGGTGATAGGCAATGCTTAAACTTTACTCTAATCATAACTGGCTCAGAGAGGGAATAACAACCATACTCATTGGGGTATAGAATCCTATCTTACCCTATAGAGAAGTAGGAGGGGAATAAGACAAGGCAAAGGGGGTGGTAATAGGCGTGAGGGGGATGTGGTAGGATGGTAAAAAGCAAAACACTGTTGAGGAAGAACAGTGAAAAGAAAAAGAGCAGAATCAAAAAGGGACAATAAGATGGAGGGGAATACACAGGTGGTAATCATAACTGTGAATGTGAATGGAATGAACTCACCCATAAAACAGAAGCATATAGCAGAGTGGATTAAAAACCAGAATCTTGCTATATGTTGTTTACAAGAAACACATTTGAGACAGGTTTAATATTAGGAAAGCTATCAGTATAAGTTGCCATATCAGTAATCAAACTAACAGAAATCACATGATTACCTCAATAGATGCAGAAAAAGTCTTTGACAAAATACAACACCCATTCCTATTGAAAACACTAGAAGCATAGAAATGAATGGGTCATTCCTTAAAATGATAAGTAGTATATACCTGAAACTCTCAGCAAATATCACCTACAATGGGGATAAGTTAGAACCCTTCCCAGTTAGATCAGAGATGAAGCAAGGAAGAGTTATTTACTACTTAGACTTAGTTTCCTTATCTGTGTAATGGGAATAATGATTCCACCCTTTACCTTACTAGGTTGCTGTGAAGATAGTATTCTTTAAGTCTAATGTACTGTAGGAATGTAACTCATCATGCAAATATGGTGATTAATAATAATGTTAATGATGTGAATGCTTAGTCATTCCCTCTGTACAGAGTTTCTGAATTTTTTCTTTACTATTGTCTTCTCTTATCAGTCTGATCAGAATAATGATTTTAAATGCCTAAAATAAAAAATACACGATATCAGAGGAAAACAATTTTATTGAGATAGAGTTATCAGAATTTTAAAAAGGAAAGAAAAGGGGGCACCTGGGTAGCTCAGTGGATTGAGAGCCAGGCCTAGAGATGGGAGGTCCTAGGTTCAAATCTGGCCTCAGACACTTCCCAGGTAGGCAAGTCACTTGACCCCCCATTGCCCACCCTTATCACTCTTCTGCCTTGGAGCCAATACACAGTATTGACTCCAAGATGGAAGGTAAGAGTTTTTAAAAAAGGAAAGAAAAGGTCCCAGATCCAAGTTAAGAGCCCCTATTTCTGAATACATACAAACCCAAACTGATATCTCAACAGTTGTAGTAACTGTTCTCTAGCTTTTTCCCTTTTTCATAAGCTCAGCACTTTAGAGCTGAGAGGGATCTAAGAGGCCATCTATTTCAATCACCCCATTTTATAGAGGATGAAACTGAAGATGAAAGAGGTGATATGACTTGCCCAATATCACACAGGCAATAGGTGTCAAAGACAGAATTTGAACTCAGGTTCTTTGACTCTCAGAGTCAAGTCCTTTTCAGTTGTTTTATTCATCCCCAGGACAATTATAACCTCCCCAAGGTAGCCTTTCACTGTGACCAGGAGAATGCCAGATGCAGTGTTGTTCTGTACTTCTTCATTGATTGAAGTGATCAACATTAGAGTTTTTAAAAAACAATTACCTTAGTGTAGGCTACTTTTTGCTAATCACCTGTTGTGCAAAATTGCATCCCTTTTCCCAGTTCTAAAATTGTTCTCTGCTTACCTTTAATGGAAGCATGTGTGTCTAGACATCTTGCCAGCCTTTGGCTATTCCTTTTCAAACTCTCTGTCTTACAGATGCTTGATATGTTTATCATTGGGTCTTGAGTTTAGATCACAATAAAATGCAGTTCAAGTGCTTTGCTAGGAATTCAATAGGCAAGGAAGACATCATAACCCAGGGAGAAAACCTGGAGATTCACAGTGACATCAGAATGCCAAGGTTCTGCATTCCATAAAAATAAAGTTACTACAGCTTTTAATTACTCCATTGAAATTTGGAACTTTGGAAGCCTGTGAATGTCTTTCTCTTATGTTTAATGTGATTTGGCTGGTGGCTTTCGTACTGTACAATGATAACTCTAGGAATAATATAAAGAAAAAACCAATAAAGCCTTCTTTAAAAACATGCATCGACATGGTGTCTTCTGAAAAATGCATTTTATTAATGATTTAATTTCTTATTTTTCCACTGGATTTGAGGCTCCAATTAAAACCATGCTTGGGCCATTGCGTTACTGCCTGCTAGTACTTAATCTTCACCAAAAGCCTCATCACTTATTTCCAAACAAAAGAAGAACGAGGTAAGGAGGAAAAGTAATGAAATGCAGCCTAACTCATCTGTCAAAGTAAGGGAAAGTAGCTTTTTAAAAAGGATCCAGCATCGGTGACATTCAGAAATTATTTGCTGAGCCCTGAATGTGCTCAAGTGTGGTCTCAGTTCCAAGGACTTTCTGTCTTCCCCTATGAAGTAAGCCACGTAGACATTATTATTATCATCATCATTACTATTATTTTTGTTATATAGTAGCTAAGGGTAACAATTTTTTATATCAAAGATTTCCTGCAAATGGATATGTAGATTAAAAAATGAATCTTCAGCTTTGTCTAATGGTGTCTGCTTAGAGTTTCTCTGGTGCTTAAATAATGACAACAATGCATATTTAAAAGATATATATTTAAAAAGAAACTTGTCTCATATTATCATTTTGGCCCCATTGTACACAAAGTCCACCTTGCTCTTCTCCCACTATGGCATAGTTAACAAATTTCTATATAATCCATCATGATGTCCTTTAATTCTCATGTTGATCATTCATCTTTTTTGAAATACTTAGGTTGACAGATCTTTGGAGTGTTGTGTCACACTTAGTAACACTGCAACATCAGATGAATGATATAACCAGGGGTGACATGGAAAGATTGAATATCAGTCCATAAATTCCAATCAAATGAAAAATGTGTATATGAAAAGCAAGCTGAAGGATCTTCTCTGCTTTTTTTTCTGTCTTTAATAACGTGGCATAGTGATCATTTTCAAATGAATTGATGAGAGGATGCAAATGTTGATAGTGACAGACATGTTGAGGGTAGCAAATGTATGGGATCAATCTGCAAATATCCTGTGCATGCTGGATTGTAAAACCAAAATGAAAAGAAGCAAGGCATCTTTGCATTGAACCAACCAGTCCCAGTCTAACTACAAGGTCAAAATAACCACAGTGAACACCACTTTGGAGGTACTTCAGCTTGTAGAAATAGGGATATTTGTTAGAACACTGGGTGATTTAGAAAATAATCCCTTTGTCAAATAGACTTTCTAGATATTAATGGGCCCAAGTTAACCTTCTTGTTTGGAACATTTTGTCAAAATAGAGAGCCACTGGACTTGCAGTTAAAAGTCTCAGTTTTGAAACCCAAGGGCAATATATGCCATTTATTTTACCTTGCGTACTTTCTATGAACCTCAGTTTCTTTATTGGAAAAGAGAGGAGGGAGGAATGATTTTCTAACTTCTTCTGACTTTAATTCCTATGATCATGATGCTATTATCTGCCTAAGTGAGAGTGATAGCTTGCCCCCATGTTGCCTAGTAACTTATGATTAGATTCTTCTTTGTATTAATAACTGCTGAATCAGAGGTCTCATTCAGACCTTAGCTGCCTTATGTGTACATGCATGTGTGTTAGTATGGTGTATTTAAATACCAAAACATATATGTATACATAAACATACACATGCATGTGCATATGAACGAACCAGCAAGCAAAGCTTTCCCTACATATACATTGAGATAGAAGAGTATTCTTTTAGTCTTTAAGCAAAAAAGGCAAGCTTATACCTTTCACCATATGGTAACTGTCCCATTGTTTTCATGTTTCCCTCTAACCTATATAGTCTGCCATATAAGTCATTGTATCTTAATGAGATGTAGTTCTTTGTAGCCAGAAATTCCCTACATTGATTCTCTGATGATTATTTGGCTTCAGGATCACTTGTCCATGGCAATTCTTATCACTTCTTCCAAAGTGAAAATGGAACCATATGATTGTCAGCTTTTTAAAAAGAAATGAAAGGATTGCTCCAAAGGCTATGCTTGCACTGAGCCACAGACTCAAGCATTTTAATTTGAAAACATTTTGGCTTGAACTTACCCAGAATTCATGAAAACATTTTTTCCCTCTGAAGTCTCCTGTATACTACTTTCAGTCATCATGACTATTGGTGAGGATACTCTCTGTACTTTTACAGCTCAATGGTCCTTTCATGTCTTAGGAAAAGGGGCTTTGGGAATCTCTAGTCATATGTCAATTCTCTCTTCACTTGTTACCTATCCTTCTGTTGCTAATTATTTATCTGCATTTATTGAGGTTGGTCCTTAGATGAGAGAAATAATGGCCTTGGTGATGCGTATTCTAAAGCCTTCCCAGAATAAAGGGACCTACCCAAATGTGTGCCTACTTGAACAAGCCCCACCTAAACACTCTATAGGTCAGTTTCAGTGAAGTTTTCTAACCAAAAAAATAAGCAGATGTAGTTGCCACGTCTAGAATAAATAATAATTATTTGTTTGACTACTTCATTCAGAATAAATAATAATTATTTTTGGACTGTTTCCATGACCATCATGTAACTGACTTCACTTTCACCTTTGGTTCACCAATTTTGAAATATTTAGGAAAAAATGCACAAAAACAGAAGGAAAGTGTTAGGGAGAATACTGTTTAAGTCTAGACACCACAGAGAATGGTTTCAGTATAGGAGGAAGAATAGGAATGATTTCCTGAAGACTGCAGAAGATAAAGTTCAAGAAGGGAATCAGCAATGAAAACAGGGACCTCCAATATGCAAATGCATAAAGTGTGGCTAACAAGCAAGATAAACTGATATTAGTGGGAGGAGACCTGTGACTGAAATGTCTTTGGGAGGATAAACCCCAAACAAAAATGAATGGCATAATAGACCAACATCTCACACCACACACCAGGATAAAGTCAAAATGTATTCTTGATCTAGAAATAAAGGGTGACACCATAAACAAGTTAGAGAAATGTGGAAAAGTTTACCTGTCAGATTTATGGATAAGGGAAGAATTTATGACCAAAAGAGACAGAGAACATTACCAAAAAAAGAAATGGATAATTGTGACTACATTAAATTTAAAAGTTCCTGTACATAACAAAAGCGATGCAACCAACATAAGAAAGGAAACAACAAATTTTGGGGGAGAAGTTTTATAGCAAGTGTCTCTGGCAAAAGCCTCATTTATCAAATATAAAGTGAACTGAGTCTAAGAATACAAAGCATTCCCCAGTTGAAAAGTGGTCAAAGGATGTGAACAGGAAGTTCTCAGAGGAATAAATTAAAACTAGCAATGGTCATATGAAAAAATGCTCCAAATCATTATCTATTAGAGAAATGTAAATTAAAACAACTCTGAGATACCTCCTCACATCTATCAGATTGTCTTAACATGACCAATTTTGGAAGGGATGTGGGAAAATTGGGATACTAATACACTGTTGATGAAATTGTGAACTGACATAACCATTCTGGAGAGCAATATGGAACCAGGCTCAAAGAGCCACAAAATTTTGCATACCTTTTGACATAGCAATACCCTGCTTCGTCTGTATCCCCAAAAGATCAGAGATAAGAGGAAAGGACCTACCTATACCAAAATATTTTAGTGGCTCTTTTTATAGTGGCAAAGAGTCAGAAACTGAGGTTATCCATTACTAGTGGAATGGCTGAACAAGTTGTGGTACATGGTTGTAATGAAATACTATTGTGTCATAAAAAAGGCCAAACAAGATGAGTTCAGAAAAATCCACAAAGTCTTAAACGAACTGATGCAAAGTGAAGTGAGCAGAACCAGAAAAACAATGTATACAGTAAGAGACATATACAATGATCAACAGTGAAGGACTAAACCATTATCAGCAAAGCAAGTTTCCAAGATAATCACAAGGGATTCATGATGAAAATGCTCTTCACAGCCAATGAAGAAACTTGTTTCTTGAGGCTCAGTGCAGATAAAACATAACATCTATATTTCCTTCATGTGATTTTTATTAAATGTGTTGAATGTGTCTTCTCTCATGACATAAGCAATGTGTAAATATGTATTGCATGAAAGCCCTGTTATAACCTATATCAGACTATTTGCTGCCCTGGGAAGGAAGGAAAGAAAAGTGGAATCCTAAAATGTTAGAAAATAATTGTTAAAAATTGTTTCTGAATGCAACTGAAAACAGTAAATAATTTTTTAAAAATGATATAGGTGAAAGGGGGATCACATTCATTTGAGAAAATATGGGAAACAGCAGGAGGAAGCATAGAGCAAATAACTTGGGTAAGGTTTCATATAGTTGGAAAGAAACAATATATTATTTATTTAGTTTTTAGCATTCTTTAAACATTTTTTGAATTGTAATTCTCTCCCTTCCTCAAGATTTTTTTTATCATCCATTGAGGAGGCAAGCAATATAATATCCATTATACATGTGAAATCATACAAAACATATGACCTTATTAGCCATGTTGGAAAAAAAAGAAATACAAAGTAAGTGAAAAAAGTATGCTTCAAATGAGCACTAGAATTCATCAGTTCTTTTTCTGGAGGTGGATAGCATTTTTCATCATATGTCCTAAATTTTCTTTGATCATTGTATTGATTAGGGATGCTAAGTCTTTTATGTTGATCATTGTTACAATATTGATATTACTGAATACAATGTTAGTCTGAGTCTGTTCACTTCACATTACTTCAGTTCATATAACTCTTCCCAGTTTCTTCTGAAAATGTTCTGCTCAACATTTCTTAAAGCACAATACTATCTTATTATTTTTATGCAACAAATTGTTGAGCCATTCCTCAACTGATAGGAATCCTCTCAATCAGTTCTTTGCCACTACAAAAAAAGCCATTTCAAATATTTTTGTATAGTTTTCCTTTTTTATCTCTTTGGGATACAGACCTAGCAGTGGTATTGACAAGTCATAGGGCATACACAGTTGTAAGGCTCTTTGTAGGATATTTCCAAATAATTTTCCAGGGTGATTGAAATAGTCCATAATTGGTTCACAGCTCCCTCAACTATGGATTAATGTCCCCATTTCCCCACACCTCCCCCAGAATTTGTCATTTTCCTTTTTTGTCATTTGATCCAGTATGATGGGAGTGAAGTGGTACTTCAGAATTGCTTTAATTTGCATTTCTCTAATCAGTAAGTGATTGTGAGCATTTTTATATGACTACTGATATGACTTTGATTTCTTTACCTAGAAACTATCAGTTCATATCCTTTGACTGTTTATCAATGGGAAATGACTCAAGATCTAATAGATTTTATTTGTTTCTGTATATATTTGAGAAATAAGGCTTTTATCAGAGAACCTTGCTATGATTTTTCCATCAAGTTACATATTTTCTTTCTAATTTTGTCTGCATTGGTTTTGTTTGTTTGAACTCTAATTTTATGTAATCAAAATGATCCATTTTTCTTCCTATGATCCTCTCTCCATATTATTCGATCTTAAATTCTTTCCTTTTCCACAGATCTGACAGGTACATTTTTTCTATGCTCCACTAATTTACTTATTATTTTACCATTTATGTCTAACTCAAGATAGCCCTTTTGACCTTAACTTAATATGCAATGTGAGATGTTGATCTTTCTCCCAATTGACTTTCCAGGTTTCCCAGCAGTTTTTTGTCATATGGTGAGTTCTTACTCCAAAAACTTAGATTTGGGGGATAAGTAGACACTAGATTACTATGGACATTTACTACTGTGTATTGTGTACTACATCTGTTTCACTTCTGTACCACTCTATTTCTTAGCCTTTTCAAAATTGTTTTGATAATTATCATTTTGCAGCAGGATTTTATATTTGGTACTTCTTTCCCATTTACCTTTATATCTTGTTTATTATTTCCCTTGATATTCCATATTTTTATTCTTCTAGATGAATTTATGAAATTTATGAATTTCATAGCTTTATGAAATAATTCTTTGGTAGTTGATTGGTATGTAACTGAATAAATTAATTAATTTAACTGGAATTGTCATTTAGATTATATTAGATGTGCCTACCCACAAGCTATTAATATTTCTCCAGTTATTTAGATCTGTCTTTGTGTGAAAAGTATTTTATCATTATGTTCATAGAGTTCCTATGTTTGTCTTGGCTGGTAAACTCTCAAGTACTTTGTATTGTCTGCATTTGCTTTAAGTCGAATTTCTCTTCCTATCTCTTTCTGCTTGGATTTATTGGCAATGTAAAGAAATGCTGATGCTTTGTGTGGATTTATTTTCTGTCCTGCGACTTTACTAAAGTGATTAACTATTTCATCTAGTTTTTTTTATAGTTGATTCTCTAGGTTTCTGTCTGTATACAAACATCTATAAAGAGTCATAGTTTTGTTCCCTCAGTCCCTATTTTTATTATTTTAATTTCCTTTCCTTGTCTTTACTCTAGCTAACATTTTTAATACGATATTGAATAATATAGTAGGGATAATGGACATCTTTGCTTCAGGCCTGATCTTCAGGGAAGGGTTTTAGTTTATACCCATTACATTATACCCCTTATATTTGCCGATGATTTAAGATTTAAGATAGATAGTACTTATCTTTTGAAGAAAAACTCCTTTTATTCCTTTACTTTTTAGTGTTTTTAATAGTGTTTTAATAGTTTTTAATAGATTCAGCTTTTTCTGGATCCTTTGATATAATCATGAAACTTATGTTGTTTTCGTTATTGATATGGTCAATTATACTTATGGTTTTCCTACTATTAAAGCAGCTTTATGTTCCTATATAAATTTCACATGGTCATAGTGAATAGTCTTTGTAATATATTGCTGTAATCTCTTTGCTTGTATTTTATTTATACTTTTTTAATTTGGGGGGAGATTTGGCTGAAGTTTTTTCTATTTTTTTGCTATTCCTAGTTTACATATCAAAACTATATTTGAGTCACAGAATGAATTTGGTAAGATTTTTAACCTATATTTTCACATAGTTTATATGATATTGGAATTAACTATTGTTTAAAGCTTGACAGGATTTGGTGGTAAATCCATTCAGTCCTGGAGACTTTTTTCTTAGAAAGTCCATTTATGGCTTGTTAAATTTCTTTTTCTCTAAGATAGGATTATTTAAATATTTTATTTCCATTTCTGTTAATCTGGACAATTCACATTTTTGTAAATAATCTTTCATTTAACTTAGATTGGCATACAATTTGGCAAAATATCTCCTCATAATTGCTTTAACTTCATCTTCCTTGGTGTTAGTCAACCTTTTAATTTTTGGTGCTTGTAATTTGATTTTCTCCTTTATTTCTTTTAATCAAATTAACCAGTGGGGTGTGTGTGTGTGTGTGTGTGTGTGTGTGTGTGTGTGTGTGTGTGTGTGTGTGTGTAACACTAGCTACTAATTTCATTAATTAAATAGTTTTCTTCTTGAAATTTTATTAATCTCTCCTTTGATTTTTCAGATTTTTCTTCTGGTCTTCTGGTATTTAATTGGGGATTTTTATTTCTTGTTTTTCTCATTTTTTAGATGCATGTCCAATTAATTCATTAATCTGTTTTTTTCTTTATTTTATTGATGTAAGCTTTTAGTATTAGATAGATAGCTCGATATAGAAATAGATATCCATAAGTGTTGTTTTCACTGCATCCCACAGATTTTAGTATGATGTCATTATCTTTAATGAAATTATTGATTGTTTCTGTTATTTGTTCTTTGACCTACTCATTCTTTAGGATTGTATCATTTAGTTTACAATTAGTTTTCAATTTAGACTTCAAATGTCTTTTATTGATATTAATATTGTTACATTATGGTTCAAAAAGGGTATATTTACTATTTCTGCCTCTTTGCCTGAGGTTTTTGTGCCCTAATATATGACCAGTATTTGTGAAGGTGCCAGGTACAGTTGAGAGAAATCATATCTAAAATCATATTATACCTAAATTTTCAAAAATTCTATTTATCTCTTTAATTTCCTTCTTCTTTATTATATGTTTAGATTTATCTACTTCTGAGAGAGGAAAGTTGAGGTCTCCCACAACTATAAGTTAATTGTCTATTTCCTCCTATAACTTTTTAACTTTCCTTAAGAATTTGAATGCATTGTTGTTTCCTTTAAGAATTTGATACATATATGCTCATTATTGATATTTCTTTTTTTCACTATTGATATTTCTTCACTGTCCATGATACCTCTTAGCAAAAGGTAGTTTCCTTGATTATCTCTTTTAACTAGATCTTTTTTTAGCTTTTGCTTTGTTTGAGATAATAATTGTTAATTCTGCCCTTTTTTTGCTTCAGCTGAAACATAATAGATTTTTGTCCAGCTCCTTATATTAAACTTGTGTCTGTCTATTCCAAACATGTTTCTTATAAACAACATATTGTTGGATTCTGGTTCTGTACTGCTGTTTGCTTCTATTTTATGAGTGAGTTCATCCTACTCACAATCATAATCATGACTACTACATGTTTTCCTCCATCCTATTTTCATCTGTTTATATTTTCTCTTTTTTCCCTTACCCTGTCTCTCCATAAAAGCTTGTTTTGTTTCTAAGCACTGTTTCTCTCAATCCACTTTCCCTCTTATTACCCCACCTTTTTCTTATCTGCTTCCCCTCCTACTTTTTCTGTTGAGTAAGATAACACCCTCTACCCAACTGAATGTGTGTGTATATTATACATACATATTATATATGTGTATATAGTCATATATTTTCTTTTTTCTTTTAATCAGTTCAGATGACAATGAGGTTTAAATGTTGCCCCCTCCCATATTTCCCCCACTGTAAAAGTTCTTCCTTGCATACCTCTTTTTTTAATCTATTTTTTCAAACATTTATTAATATTCATTTTTAACATGGTTACATGATTCATGCTCCTCCTTTCCCCTTCACCCCCCGCACTCCCCCCACCCATGGCCAATGCACATTTCCACTAGTTTTGTCATGTGTCCTTGATCGAGACCAATTTCCAAATTGTTGGTAGTTGCATTGGTGTGGTAGTTTCGAGTCCACACCCTCAATCATGTCCACCCCGACCCATGCGTTCAAGCAGTTGTTTTTCTTATATGTTTCCTCTCCTGCAGTCCTTCCTCTGAATGTGGGTAGCATTCTTTACCATAAATCCCTCTGAATTGTGCTGGGTCATTGTATTGCTGCTGGTACAGAAGTCCATTACATTCAATTTTACCACAGTATATCAGTCTCTGTGTACAGAGTTCTTCTGGCTCTGCTCCTTTCACTCTGCATCTGTTCC
>NC_058136.1:10583674-10605903 GCF_016433145.1 Gracilinanus agilis | reverse complement strand
ATTACTATAATAGTGAATACTATAATAGTGAATAGAGTTCACTACAGAGAATTATACATAACATTTCTCTACATAGGAATACAGATAATTAGATCTCACTGAGGCCCTTAAAAAGGCAAATTTAAAAATTATAAGTTTTCTTTCTTTCCCCTCTGTATCTTATTTACCTTTTCAGGTTTCTCTTGATTTTTGTGGTTGGATATCAAACTTTCCATTTAGCCCTGGTCTTTTCTGTGCAAATACCTGGAATTCTTCAATTTTGTTGAATGCCCATACTTTCCCCTGGAAATATATAGTCAATTTTGATGGGTAGTGGATCCGTGGTTGCAGGCCCAGCTTTCTTGCCTTTCTGAATATCGTATTCCAAGCCTTGCGATCTTTTAGCGTGGAGGCTGCCAGATCCTGTGTGATCCTGATTGGTGCTCCTTGATATTTGAATTGTTTCTTTCTGGCTTCTTGTAAGATTTTTTCTTTTTCTTGGAAACTCTTGAATTTGGCAATTATATTTCCGGGTGTTTTCTTTTCTGGGTCGAATGTTGCAGGTGTTCTATGAACCCTTTCAATGTCTATATTGCCCTCTTGTTGTAGGACTTCAGGGCAATTTTGCTGAATTATTTCTGTTAGTATGGAGTCCAGGTTTCTATTAATTTCTGGTTTTTCTGGAAGACCAATTATTCTCAAATTGTCTCTTCTAGACCGGTTTTCTTGGTCTGTCACTCTCTCATTGAGATATTTCATGTTTCCTTCTATTTTTTCAGTCTTTTGACTTTGTTTAATTTGTTCTTGTTGTCTTGAGAGATCATTAGCTTCTAATTGCTCAATTCTAGCCTTTATGGACTGGTTTTCAGCTATGATCTTTTGGTTTTCTTTATCAATCTGGTTCAATTTGCTTATCAGTTCATTTGATTTCTGAGCCTCACTTTCCAATTGCAAGATTCTACCTTTTAAACTGTTATTTTCTTGCCACATCTCTTCTATCTTCCTCAGAATCTCAATTTTGAACTCTTTCATAGCTTGTGATGAGTTTTCCTTATTTGAGGAGGGTCCGGATGCTTGTTTGTTCTCCTCCTCTGTTTGCTTGGTTGTCTGGATTTTCTCTGTGTAAAAGTTGTCAAGTGTTAAAGACTTCTTTTTCTTGTTGTTAATCTTTCTCTTCTGAACTTCCTGATTCTGGGTAGCCATTGTTAGCCCAGCAGCTTCTCAGGTTTATCCTCGCGCTCAGGGTCTCTCCATGGTCTTTTGGCTCCTGAGGTCTGAGTTCTGGTTTTTTCCAAGGTCAAGCCTCCTGGTGGACCCCCTTGCTTGATCCTCTGCCAGAGGTTTCTTTACAAGTCTCAGGGCGCTGCTTCCACAGTCGTATACCAGTCTGCACTGGTTCCCCACTCAGGGTTTCAGAGCTTTAGCTCGTGCCTGTGTCTGCCTCCACCCACGCCTGCGCTCTGAGCCTCGTTCTGCGCCCTGTGTCTGCTCTCAGCAACCTGCTCCCACGCTCAGATTTTGTTTGTGTTCGTTAGCTTTTTGGGGTCCTAAATCTTGCTGCTCTCAGGAACAGGCTCCGGAGTTGCCAATGACTTGATGGGTGCCCCAAACTTGCTCTATTTCTTTTTAGCTGGCTTCGGTGCTATAGGTGTTGTGTGTGAAGGGGGTGGGGGTGGGGTGGTTGCTCAGCCCGCGATTTAGTAAGAGCTGTTTCACCCCTTTATAGCATGGAAATGCCTCAATTCCACGTACCTTCCACGCTGTGCCCTGTTGTGGGGTTCCTCCGTTCGTCTGGACTTGTTTTCATGTCCCCTTGAGGAGTTTTGTGTGTTTTGGTCAGGAGAGGTTAAGAGCTGCTTCTTACTCTGCCGCCATCTTAACCCGGAACCTCTGTCCAATCCTTTTTTTAACCATTGCTGATGTCAGTGAGTCAATGAAAAATGAACTTTGTAACTTCTCATGATCCCTATATATTTATAAAGTGGCATTAGTTGACTTACCCTTTAGAAAACATATACTCGGTTCTTTTCGCCTGTGTTCATCAATATTTTTTCTAGTGCAGGCAACCACTGTCTACCATAGGGTTAGGTTCTGGTAAACCATTCTCCCATCATGCTCCCAAGAAAAGACTTATTACTTCAAGGTTTTCTTAGTTTGGGGCAACTTCAAAATATCCTTAAAACACCACAAATAAAGAAAGGCAGTGTACAGTTGTGTATTTGGAATTAGAGGACCTAGATTTGAATCCCAGCTCTGATATTTAGTGATTGGTTGACTTTGAACAAACTCTTTTCATTGCCTCTACCTCAGTTTCCATATCTGTATAGTCTTTGACCAAGGTGACCTTTGAAATTTCTTCCAGTTCTAAATGGGTGTTCATTTGATGCATTAAGCTAGTAGTATATCATGTATCAGGGAAATCATAGACTATATAACTTTTTTTTCTTCCTAGAGGGTTTGATGTTTGTTTATTGAATAGGCAATAAATGGTATACATTGATGATATACATTCACAACTACATCGTCTTGTTTTTGTTGTTGTTGTTTTTGTTGTTGTTTTGATTTTTATAGCACAGTCAGTCAAAAAGCATTTATTAAGCTCTCATTCGGTGCTAAGAGATGGGAATACAAATATAAGGAAAAAGAAAGGCACCAAAGGATATAACTTTTTAAGCATATCTGCCCAAAAAGCAAAGATGCAACTGGAGCTGGTGGGAGGAAGGAGTCAAGTATGGGGAATTAGGAGAGTTGAAGTGTATTTGTACATGAAGTTAGGGGAAAAAGCGAGGAGATGTGGAAGAAGTTGCTCTCGATTGGGGAATTCAGTTAGTCTGATTTTTCCAGCCCCAAGTTGGTGTATTTTGGCATGCGGGCATCTTGAAAACTTTTCCCTAAGTTTGTTAACTTCTCAAAGGATATCCTCATCTTTTGTGGTTAAATGGATTTTCTACTAATTGGGTAGAGAGTATTTGAAATTCTACAGAAAGAAGCAGTAGGCAAGGTGGGCGGGAACCTTTATGACCACATATAAGAACAACATGTTTAAGCCCTTAATTTTATTATCATAAATTTATTTTGATCTGTCTCTGGGACACAGAAGGAACAGGAAAGAGACTATGCCTGAAATAGGGCCAAGTAGCTTATTTAAATGCCTAACAATGTATAGATTCAAATAAAGCTCTTCTTAGTTTGTAACTATAGAAAACTTTAGAGTAAATCATTAGATTTCTTTCTTTTTACACATAACTTATTTTTCTTTATGTCCTATAATCTTACATTCGTCCATTGTACTGTTGGATACATCTAAGGGACACAGTTTGAAGAAACATTATCAACTGAAATTTGGACTAAATAAGTATCATCTGCTTTTCTTTCTATAGACTAAGGTGGTATCTACAGTCAAATAACTGAATTGACTGGTTTTTAAGTGGATCTTTGTCACCTTGAAGTGATGTGCTGAGCCATTTCAGTCAGAGGCAAAGTCCCATGTCCTCATAATTCCAAACTAAATTTTAGCTACACATTCCCAAGGCAAATGTTGGAAAATTAAAGAACACCATAATTATCAGAATGTGATTTCTTCAATAATTCTTTCTTTCATGGGAAGTGGGTGAGGTATCTGTCCAGTGGCTACCTCATTACCTTTATCATCTCAGTTTATTTGATATTTTAACTTGGATTATAGCATCTGATTGGGAAGGAGCCTTAGAGATAACCTAATCCAGTGTCCTCATTTTAGAGAGGGAGAATTTGAGGCATAATATTAGGAAGTGACTTGCCCAAGGTTAAAAGGTAATAAACTGTGGAGTTGGGATTTGAACTTAGGCATCCTGATTCTAAATACTTTATTCTTTGACTAGTATTATGCTGCCTCATGCCTTGTTTGATGTTTCTACATAGTTTAATGATGATTTTTGTGATGACCCAAATCTCCAAATATTATTTATATTGTCATTCTAAGACTCAACCCAACTTTATTTTGTATAGAGTTTTTATTTTATAAAATGTCCTTAAACCAAGAGTAGTGAAAACTTGGCCTGATCTAATATCCAGATAAAGAGAAGAAAGGCTTTTTAGGCTTAAGGGTAGTGATGATGATAAAGATTGTGTAGCATTACTATCATAAACTACAGAATGGTTACTTGTAGAGAGAAGAACGCTAATCTGCAACTCTAGTAAGCATTTGGTTTATATAAGGTCAAAAATCACTGGCTCAAATGCTTTAAAGTGGTGCATTAGTTACTAATAAAGCACAATCAACTTCCTCCCCTAGGCAAGTCTGATTTAACTTTTTTTAACGGAATGTTTCATATCTTTATTGCCAAAAGAAGAGAGTAACAATTACCTCTCCAAATACAGACCAATTATATGTTTATGTGCTTTATACAAACCATTCATAACTGTATCACTCAAGAAGTCTATAAATGCAAGAAATAATAATAGTATTTTGCCTGAGGAGAAAAAATGGTCCAAAAAGTCCTATATTTTTAAAGAAAAACTCATTATCAATTTGGTAATTTCTGAACAAATCATTCAAAAGCACAATAACATTTATATCAAATTTATTGGTTGCTTTATTGGTAGCTTTTATTGGTTACTTCAGTCTTTTATTCTGTTCTGTACTCATGGTTTAGTCACATATTACAAATATATAAAATGTATTCACAAAAATTCTAGATAAAATATATACACAAGAATATTTGAGTATTTGATTTCCACATGGGAAAGTCTCTGTTTAAACCATGCTACCAAGACTATAATGTTAAGAACTATTGGAAAAAAAATATAACATCTTTCAGGGAGAATGTTTAAGACCGCTATGGTTCTGCTAAGCCTTAAACCTATTTTTGTCACTCCTGAATAGAAGTGAATATGGCTTTAAGTCAATGAAAGGTTCACAGCAAAATGCTATTTTTATCACTTGATGTATATGTATGACATATAGATATACACATAGATATATGGCAGGACTTCATCTCATGAAAACTTTCTTCAACAATATCGGACTTTCGTTTGGGCTCAGCATGTGTCACAAGGAAGAATCAAAATTACAGGCTCTGATTTTGAATCAAGAAGCCTAATTTAAACCAATAATTGAAGATAATATACACTTTGGTCAAGACACATTGAGCACAAAGATATTATTAATTAAGGAAAAAGCTTGTGTATATGTTAAGAAACAGACAGGCATACTGACTTCAAATCTTAATGAAAAGATTCTACTTAGATCATTTAACACCTACAAAGTGACAGTCTTAACTTAGACCTTTAATACAAGTCAAATCCATTGAAAAAGGTCTAGATGTTCTAAAAGCCATACACTGTTAAGGAAACACTGCAGTCCCCCCTCGGATAGCAATAGAAAGTTTATGGTTTAAAGTTTAAATAAATACTTTGGAACAAACATACTTCACTTCATAAGGTATAAAACAGATACATTCCTCTGGATTTTACTATTGAATGTTACCAAGAGTAATTTATCTCTATATGTGAATCCTATAATATATGATTCAAAAGTGTGATCAGAAGTTGCTCCATGGATCATATACACATAAACTCATCCAATGATTTGTTAATAAAGGGGCTTCAAACAAATGACTGAATCATACTGACTTATTTATAGAAATTTAGGGGCAAAGGACAGTAATTCAGGATCAAGTCATTGCCTCTCAAAATTATAGATAAGTCATTCTTAAGGAGTCTGCATTTATTGATGGAGATTTTTCATTTAGATGATGTTACTTAAAATTGTTAAAAAGAAAAAGAGAAGTGAAGAGGAAAAAAAGACAGCCTCTATTAGATTCCTTGAAAGATAGGATCTTGTTGCTACCATAACATACCAGAAGCTCACTATCCTTTATAGATTAATGAATGACAAATATTTGTGCTGTAAATGTATACCTCAAAACATCCTGAAAAATACAACTGATAAATGGTGCTGGAATTAGACCACTCTCACAAGCTAAACTGTTGTCCACATTCATGTGGATATGACCCCAACACTTAAGAACCCTGATGAAAGTGTTTTAATATATGTTACCGCAGTGAATATTTGTAATATCCAAGCTATATTAAACAAAAAGCTTTCAAAATATAGAGACGTAGAGAAGACTATGCAGGAATATGATGTGGTTCCTGTCATCTATGTCATCCTGTCTGCAGCCAAAATGGTCCTGAAGATGACTTCCAAGAGCCTATAGAATATGATTTTATAGATTATTTTATTCAACTAGAAAAAGAAATTGTCTGTCTTTTGATATTACATAGAACATGATTAAAATATTAGAGAATACTGACTTGTCCCAGAAATATTCCTATTGAACTCTATTGACCAAGATGAAGAGATAATGATAACAGTAGCAGCAGCAGTAACACATCAGAGGAGATCCCAACCATGTGCAAGTTCATAGAATAAAATGCATGCCATCCTTATATTCTTTGCTACCTGAGTTGTATTGAGGATACTTGCAGTGAGCCTTCAGAGGATGAGCTTTCATACAAATACATGTAGTCAAAAAAAAAACCTTCTACTATCTACCTTGTGCAATATTCCATAAAATATTTAACCAAAAAGAATAATAGGAGAGTAATTTGTCTCAGGACAATTTTTATTTTAACTCCACAGGAAAAGAAGAGAACAGAATGGTCATAACAATCCCCCCCACATCAAAACAGCATACAGGCCTATCAAATAATCCTCTATCTTCATGTAGTAGAATAAACCCTATCATAATAAAAGCTGGTTGCTTTCTCTTCCCTCTTTCTGCCAATGTTACCATTATTCCCCTGGCTAGCTAGGCTGGGAACTCTGGAGACATCCCTTATCCTCTCTTTCTATAACAAAGAAATCCAAAAGGGCTCTCAATTCCTCATTATGCCTTTGATGTCCATCCTTTTCTTTTACATCTTCATTTATTGCCATTATTACAATCTAGATGTCCTTGTTATATAAAACCAAACTATTGTTCCTTGGTAGAATTTGATCTTTGGAGTGGGCACCAATCCATCTTAAATGGTGCTGTACGTGTTT
The DNA here is from genome assembly GCF_016433145.1 of Gracilinanus agilis. Taxonomy (NCBI): domain Eukaryota; kingdom Metazoa; phylum Chordata; class Mammalia; order Didelphimorphia; family Didelphidae; genus Gracilinanus; species Gracilinanus agilis. The sequence continues at coordinate 10,598,894 of NC_058136.1, read as the reverse complement.
AGCCTTTCCACAGCACTGCTATGGAGCTGTCATACTCTTCTGCTCAGAAAAACATCACTGCTTCTTTGCTGCCAACAGAATAAAGTCCAGACCACTTATTTTGGCATTCAAGGCCTTCAGTGATCTGGCCCTTACTTCCACTTCCAATCATATTTCTCATTAATCCTCTACATGAATGCGGTTTTAGCCATATTGGTCAATTAAATACACAGTCCACATTCCTTGTCCATATCAAATGAATCTCCCCCACAGTAGCAAATTCATGAAAACATATTTTCCATTCTGCCTTAGAAGATAAAGAGAACATCTCTCTTCTCCCACATTTAATTAAAGAGATTGGTTTACATGGGATATAGTTCTAAGACACACACATGCATACTAATAAGCCAGCAGGGAGAGGGATGCCTAAACAGATGGCATAGGGATTTTTCAGCAAGAGGAGTTGCCAGTATAGCTATTCTATTCCCTTCCTGCCAGTAACTGATCAATAGTACAGATGTCCTATTTCAGGTGTATTGGCCTCTAAGAATGCCCAGGTTGTACTCATTGTACAGTTCTAGATACTTGACGACAGTCTCTTTTAGTAGAACTACCAAATTGTCTCCAGAATGTTGAGGAGTTCGGGAAAAGGGGAAGGATCCCCAAGGATATAAGGAGAGGGCATTGTCTCCAAATGCTGGACCAATTCCCTTTGTAAAGCTTTATTTTCAGGCTACAGATTTTCTCTTTTGCCCCTTTGCCTCATGTGTTTATTCAGCTAGCTCCTCAATTGTATATGTCGAATTTTGAGTGTCTTCTGCCAGAATGTGCCTTTAGTAGTGACTTTGTAAGGAAAACACCGCCTGCTGAGTCATCTCTACTCATTTCGGCATCATGAGGTCTTGAGGAAGCCTTCCATCTGACTGGAGACCAGGTTCACAGCTGCTTGTCTTGAGAGATTTGACAAGGTCACAGCTTGAGATAGTATAACTGCATTATAATTAGAGATTAAGTGAAAATTTATTCGACTTCATAATTCAGGAATAGTTGGCCTTGTGTCTCACATAAATAACAGGGTGTCATTACCATATATTATTTTAAAGCAACCTTAATTAACTACGTTTCTCTTTTCATTGTCAGCCTCTCCCCTCTCCCCCACTAGCCTATTTTTAGTTGTTACAGGTAAAGATAATTCAAGGAACACACACACACACACACACACACACACACACACACACACACAGATCAAATCACAATAATAGTTGTTGTTTTTTTTTAAAGGCAACCTTGGTCTCTGTGTATACTATATTGAAAATGATTGTGTTCTTCCATTTGTGAAGACAGATGCTTTTGTATCTGAGCTGAGCAATTGTTCCAATTTGCAAAGCTTGGGTTTATAACATCCTTCTTCCTATATGGGAATACTGATGGGGAACTTTCCCATCCGAATAACTCTCCACAGTGAGCACATTTGTGAATGGCCTGCCAGCTTTTTCATTCTTTTCCCTTTCTCTTCCCCCTTCAGTCTCTTCCCTGTGCTCCTTAATCCCATTTCAAAGTTATCTGTATTAGCAGTGTCAACAGTTAACTGCTGCCTCTTGACCAAGCCTCTTCACGGACATGGTGGCTCTTCTATTGGAGCTCATTTTAATATCTTAACTCAAACTAGATCAGAGTAGCTAACAATCTTCCTTTAGCCCTTCACGGATCAGAAAGGTGGCCAGACATATTGCAGAAATGTATTCAGTGTCCTGAAGAAAAGAGAAACCCTTTGCTTCCTCTCTTGGTTTACTGAGTCAATCAGCAAGTATTTATGGAAGTCTGTTATTACAATTAACACACCCTCATACATACTGGGAAGTCGCAGTCTTATTGAGCGCTTATCTCTGAGTCTTAGATTTATGGGGACTAAAAAGAAGCAGACAAATTGGCCCCAGTCCGTAAACTTATAGGTCAATTCTTTTAGTGGGTTAGGCATATAAGCAACTAGGGGACAACATAAAACAATAAAAAATCAAGTGTCAGGTTGTAGATGATAGAAACTCAGAGAGAAGTGACTTTTTGCATGATTTACTTGGAGTGATAACAGACAAGTAAATGGAGTCAAGGAGAACTACAACTAAGGACCAAAGCTTTGTCTCAGGGCACCAAAATTTATAGGGCACTGACGTGCTTATATTCCTTCAGTAGGTAGAAACAGCTGAACTTAACACCAGGTTATAAGCATGAGAACACTCAAGGCAAGAACCATTGCTGACGCCAAGGAGCTGGGACACTTAACCCTGCTTCTCCCACTCAAGGAGTGCCCCTCTCTGCTCATGATCTGGGGCATCCTGACCTCTAAGGAGAAGAGTTAAGTGTTTGTTCCCCCACTTCAGAGCCCTGGGGGAAAATCACTGAAAAGTTAGCTGTGGTTCATGTCACTTCAAAAAGGGGGAAAAGGAAAGGTATTCAGTATATAATGTTAATCAAGTATAGGACAGCTATTCATTTCTTTTGCACAAAAGAAACGCTAAAACAGAACATACTTACATATGCCTTGACAAAAACCTTAAGCAAATAGCAGTAAATTATAACTATTGCCACATTCTCCTGGAAGGTGGATACTTAGAACATCCAAACCTAAAGTATTCTGTAGGCCTGCTGAATTGATATTTCATCTTTGCTTTAGCTCTCTGTTGTCCAAGCAGTTCCTTTTAGGTCCATGTCTTCTAGCAACACATGCCAGGGGCTGGACTCTTCCTGCTTTCAGTAATCACATATGATCAGGAAAGAAACAGAAAGCAAAAGAGGAAGCTATGAATTTACTATCTAGTCTCAAGCCTACTTAGGCCAGTACATATGCTGGTTGCTCTGTTTAAACAATTTACCAATTGCGCCAGTGTGAAGAGAGCAGGAAGAGGCTTGACACTCTTGACACTTGCAACATTCACAAGGAGAGAAAGAACTGGAAGGTGAAGTAATTTCTTTTAATATCCATTGCCTGGATTAGTGATTAGTCCTTTCTGTTGCACTTTCTGATTCAGCCATTTGTCTCCCTATTCTGATTAAAAGGTCATAGGTTTGGAGGCCAACGCACCATCCACCATTTATTACACAATCCAGTAGCACCAAACCCTTCAGCTTTAAGCCATGCATATCCCCAGGAGGTGTTCCTGCTTTATAGGATCTCCTGGAAACCATTCCCCCTATATAAGAAAAATTAGTTTCAATAGGAAGCTACTAGGTGATGCTCTCATAGGGAATATATTTCCTAGTCTGGTCTTTCCCTACTCTCGTGCCTAATAAAGCCGCCCCCACAGTAGATTTACAACATTGTGGGGCCTTTTTCTCCCTAAAGAGATCTGTTAAATCTTCCTGATATCTTCCTACACACAGACACATGCACATGGACTCTAAAGCATGACTAAATATGTTATTTAAAGGTTACTTTCATATTTCCTTGGACCTAGACATGGCAGCATGGTGAAGCAAAGCTATACCATTTAACTTTGCTAGATGAGCAGAGATGTGGAGCTTCCAAGGATCAGGCAGGGGAATGCTCTTCTTCGGTTGTTTCAGCATATAAATCTTTCCCCTGCTCTTCCTCCTCCCTTATGCCTAGCTCTGTGCCCCTGATAACTCTCTGCTCAGCTCACGATGATTTAATATCAGTTTTTCTAGCCTTGGATAACAGCTCTAGAGATAAAAGGTTCAAGGAGTTTTGTACCAACCAGCTCAATGCCTTCCAGGCTAAAAACAGGGAATGGGAAAGGCATGTTTTTAGGATCCGGATGCCAGCCACGATCTGATCACTAAATTCTTGTGAAGGTAGAATGGGATAGCCTCAGACACCAGTTAACTTCAATGAGGCAAATACAGAGCATGGTTATGATCTGGGGTAAGAAGGAGAGCAAGATCAGTGCAAGTTTCCTGGAAAATGTGAGATTTGAGCGATTTGCTCTTATTTGAGGCAATTGTTGGAAATGAGTATGTTCTCTAGGGACTTGGCCTGGTTTGATGGAAAAAATACTGACATCTGGAATCTGCACTCCTAGGTTGGAATCCTGTCTTTGGTGCTTACTACCTGAATGACCTTGAGCAAGGCACTTAAAGCCCATTTCTGTAGCATTTTAAAGTGAATGAAGTGCATTCTCTACAGTAACCCTGTGAGACAAATGGCATACCATTATTATTCCCATTATTAAAGACAAGAAACTGAGGCATAGAGAGTTCAGAAGTGACTTAACCAAGGTCAAAGAGCTACTGAGTGTCAGAGTCAGTATTTTAATGCAAATCTTCAAACAGCAAGGCCAGCCAACTTTCTAGTATACCAAACAATCTCCTTCTTTAACTTCTCCTAGCCTCAGTTTCCTCATTCGTAAAATTGGGATGGTAATACTTGGATTGCCTACTTCACAAGGTTTTTGTGAGGAAAGTACTTCTGAGCCTTAAAGATGATATAATTGTACACAGTGGTTAGTAAAGTTAGGTATCATGATTGCATACATAACAAAGTTAGGTCTCATAATTACATACATAAAATATGCATACATAAATGCATACATATTATTATTGCCTACATAAAATTATTACATACATAGGACATCTTTGCTTAGTTTACACAAGCCCATAAACTTCTTTCACCCGGTATGTAAAGCAATGACTTGACTACTAAGCTGAATTAGACTATATTAAGAATAAGTATACAAAATGTAGCCTGTTTGCCCCCTCACCCCACCACATACACAAATGGATTATAAGGAGAAGGAGGAGCCTGAGGACACAGAATGGGATCATTAAAATCTAGTTGAGAGTATCGGGATGGTAGAGTGGTAACTAGGTCTTGGTCACCAGGGTGCCCAATTTAGAGGCCATTGATTGCACTTGCAACCCTTTAGCAGATTAGAAACAAAAGAGCTTAACTCCAAGTTAGGAAGAATAGCCACAACGATACTTGAGATAATTGACCTTTAATATAGACTTGAAGTACTGCAAAGAATTACATACATGTACTATCTCATTTGATCCTCACTCTAACCCCTAAGTTAGTTACTATTATTTTCCTCCTTTTCAAATGACAAATTGGTCTCTCAGAGAGATTAAGTGAATTGACCAGGGTCATTTGGCTAGTAACATCTGAGGTCGGATTTGAATCCAAGTTTTGTTGGCTCTGAGTACAGTATATTATTCACTGTTCTTTCTTGCTTCTTATAGGAAACTACCAACTGGCTGCTTGGGATGAGTTTCTTTTCTCCTAGTGCCCCTTCTCCCTGCCCTTCTGCATCCTACAGTTTTGCTAATAGGATGATATTTGTATTGGATACATGCCCCAGGCATAACGATTCCTAATTATGGCTCAGCCAGAAGGTATGATTCAGTTACCGAATCCAGAAGTCTGTAGGTTTGGTTATAGGGTCCTAACTCTAGAGATAGAAGGCACCTCAGGGGCCATCTAGGATTACTCTGTCATTTCACAGAAGAGGAAACTGTGGAGAAGTTACTTGCCCAAGGTCATACAGCTAGTGAACATTGGTGGTGAGATTTGTACTCACATCTCTTGAGTCTCTGTTGCCTCCTGGTATGTGCCTGAGGGATGGAAGAAGTTGCCAAGCCCATGCATTGTCACAGAGCAGTAATATAAACAAATTCAAAAGACTTCAGAGCCTTGCTACCCAGGCCACCATGGAGTGAATAAACCCAACTGTAAATGCCACACATATCTCAGCCTCAAGTCGGACCAGACCTCAAGCTACATCAAACCCAACCCTGAACTGTACAAGGACCCCGGCTATAGAATCCTTAACATCTCCCATGAGGTGAGTCTCTGCTTTTCTAGGCCCTAGCCCATGCCAGTAGAAATCAAGCTTCCCCATAAGAAACCACTCCAGAAGACCATGGCCATAAATAGAAATCCCTTTGACCACATTCATTCCTGCTTGGTGGGCTGCTGGGCTGTGTATCCTCAACTCAAAAGCTCAAAATAATTAATGCGTCTAGTCATAAAGGGAAGAGTTCTTCAGGCACATTAATCCAGATGCAGGGAACTCACTTCATTTAGAAGTACAATGATTACAAATGCATTACTGTAGCGCAGTATTGCATATTTATATTAGCAAATGAGCAGAGAAGCACAGTACCAGGATTATTTCTATGGATGTAATTTTTACAAAATTATTCTTGAGAGACTTTTGTTTATGGTTTATTTTTAAATTAAACTAATCTGAGAACATATGTTTGCATTTCATAAATATTAATTAAAAGTGATTTGTACAAAGCAAATATTGTCCCCAAACCATCAATTTTTACTTACAGCACATTTTGTATTGTTGTCTCTTTAATACCATATTGACAGTGCTGTACATAATTTCTGCCCAATTTTTGTTCATTCCTTTTAGGCACCATGACCATCTTTCTGAAAAGCCACATTGCCCATAATGATGCCATTTGTCTGTTTCCCCTGAGGGATGGAGAGATGGGCAGAAATAAAAAGTGTATTCCCCAAATTTCAATTTTTAGGGTTAGAGGAAAAATAGATTAAAAGTGTCCTATGAAATATTACTTTATAATTCCTTGATTTTGTGGAGTTGAAAAATCAATATAAAATTTGGTGCAAGCTTAGCTATGAGGATTTTTAAAAATCAGCTTCTTTTCTGAGCAATCGACAATGCCAGTTATAGGTAAATTCACGTGGTGGCCTAGGTTTGTCTTTGTCATTCTTCATGTTGCCCTTGACTACACACTGATGTCACATTGTAGTTTGCCTTTGCTGATGACCCCTGATTTTCCAGATACCCATTCTAGACTGTATCCTGTACTCATTTTTTTCTTGGCTCAACTGTTAGCTATGCAGGTGGTAAACATGCTAATGCCAAAATGAACCTAAAATAGATTAGCATGTAACTTTTTTCTTTCAACATATGTATACTTTAACATGTATGGTGGGTTACTTTATTACAGTCAAAGTAGGTAGGTTTATTTAGGGGTTTTAGTATATTGCATCCTTACAGGAAAAACACATAAACACATCCAGCATCTTGGGTACTTGGCATGTGACCAGATTGTTTTAAACTTAAGCCTACCCTATTTTTGATTGTTCAGAATATCCCCCAGGGAATGTGTTCAAAAAGACCAAAAAGCTTTAGGAGAAAGAGATAAGTTAGCCTCTAAATGCCTGTTACTCACCAAATAACTTTCATCATTCCCCAACCTAAAAAGCATATCGATGTTGCCATCATCTGTTAAAGGACAACAGAATTGCTCTTGAAGTTCTAATCCAAATAGAATTGGTTGTGTTTAAAAATGTATTTCTATTTTCACATATGTTTGTGGATGCTTGTGTGTTTTCCTATGCAAAACAATGGTAGTAAGTTGAGACAATTCTGACTATTTCTGTACTGTTTTAGGGTAAGCGGGTCAGGGAAAGAGACTATGGCCCTCTTGCTATGATGGTCTGGCTGGTTACAGTAGATTCAAGGTCAGAATGATGGGTTGGATCTTGTTAACAGAGATCCAGATTGAGCATGAAGCAGACAAAACTGATGGGTATCCAGATCAAGAGGCGGTAGATTTCTAATGGGAGAACTAGGTTGAAATACCAATTATACCACTTAATTATTGAGTGACCTTGGGCAACTAACCGTGCCATTCTGGGCCTGTTTTTCTCATCTGTAAAATGGGAGGCAGGATAGACTAAATGACTTCTAAACTTCCTTTGAGAATTAATATTTTATGGATCTATGATCACAGATGATCTGCTTCATTTTATCAAATGAGAAAAGTCATTTGCCAAATAATAATGAAAAACAAAATGGCTTGAGGTAGGGAGGGGTGTGGGACTCCATGGTTCAGGATTCCAAACTAAGCAAACATATCCCCAGCATAGAGAACAGTAACGAATTTAAATACTTTCTGGGCTCTAGGCTGAAAGAACCCTGCAGGGAACTCAACTCTGACTTCAGGCCAAGTGTACTTTGTCCTATACCACAACTGCTTCTTTTGCTGTAGTGGAGAAAATTGACTTTTTTTCAAGTTTAGAGACATAGCCTAAGGTTATCTACCAGAATTCCACTGAAGGTTATTTCCATTAGTTGACAATTCTTTAATGTTTTCCCTTTTCCCAGAAGGGTTTGCATGACTTTATTTTATGCTTTGGTTTTGTCAGCAGCACAGAGTGAATAATTATCAGATACCTACTATGCAAAAAGTATTGTCTGGCTCTTAAGAAGAATAGTAGGCTTTTTAAGCCTAATCTAGTAGGAAACTACTAGAGGTAAGTCTAGTAGGAGAGATTTAGGCGTATTCTCTCTGGGATTTATCCTATTCCCTAACCAAGAATTCTTTTTTTCTCTTTTTTAAATTTACAATATTTTTCCATGTTTCCAATATTCATGATTCCCTTCCCCACCATCCTTCCCTCCCCCCTCCCGGAACTGACAAGCAATTCCAGTGGGTTATACATGTATCATTGTTCAAAACCTATTTCCATAAACGAGGGTATGCCCTTCAATTGAGGAATGACTGAACAAAATGTGGTATATGCTGGTGATGGAATACTATTGTGCTCAAAGGAATAATAAACTGGAGGAATTCTATGTGAACTGGAAAGACCTCCAGGAACAGATGCAGAGTGAAAGGAGCAGAGCCAGAAGAACATTGTACATGGAGACTGATACACTGTGGTAAAATAGAATGTAATGGACTTCTGTACTAGCAGCAAAGCAATGACCCAGGACAATTCTGAGGGACTTATGGTAAAGAACAAGAACGCTACCCACATTCAGAGGAAGAACTGCATGAGTGGAAACACAGAAGAAAAACAACTGCTTGAACACATGGGTTGATGCAGACATGGTTGGGGATGTAGACCCGAAACGACCACACCAATGCAACTATCAATAATATGGAAATGAGTCTTGATTGATCACGCATGTTAAAACCAGTGGAAATGTGCGTGGGATATGGGGGTGGTGGTGAAGGAGAAAGTAAAAACAAGAATCATGTAACCATGGAAAATTTTTCTAAAAAAATAAGATATTTAAATTTAAAAAATACATAGGACTTATAAAAGAAAGCAATTATACTGGGGAAAAAACCTATTTCCATGTTATTCTTATTTGCAGTAGAGTGATCTTTTAACATCAAAACCCTAATCATGGGGCAGCTAGGTGACTCAGTGAATTGAGAACCAGGCCCAGAGATGGGAGGTCCTAGGTTCAAATATGGCCTCAAATACTTCCCAGCTGTGTGGCCCTGGGCAAGTCACTTAATCCCCATTGTCTAGCCCTTACCACTCTTTTGCCTTAGAACCAATACTAAGGTATTGTACTAAGGTAAGGGTTTTTAAAAAACCCTGATCGTATCTATATAGAACTATGTGATGGGTCATATGTTTTTCTTCTGCATTTCTGTTCCCACAATTCTTCCTCCGGATGTAGATAGCATTCTTTCTCATAAATTCCTCTGGATTGTCCTGGGTCATTGCGTTGCTGCTAGTAGAAAAGTCTATTACATTCAATTGTGCCAGTCTTAGTGTACAATGTTCTCCTGGTTCAACTCCTTTTGCTCTGCATCAATTCCTGGAGATATTTCCAGTTCACATGGAATTCCTTCAGTTCATTATTCCTTTCAGCACAATAATATTCCATCACCATCAGATACCAAAATTTGTTCAGCCATTCACCAATTGATGGACACCCCCCCCCATTTTCCATTTTTTTTTGCCATCACAAAGAGCGTGGCTATAAATAATTTTGTACAAGCCTTTTTCTTTATTATATCTTTGCCTACCCATAAATTCTAAAAAAAATTATTAGGCATATAATTTCCCTCATAGCCCTCATTAGTAGGTCCTTTTTTAAGGCTACCCCATTTTCCTCCTCAAGATTAAATCTACCTCCTCAAAAGATTAAATCCAAGACATTCATAAACCTCTTTGATTGTCTCGTTTCTGATCCTATTGCCAGAACAAATTTGAGGGCACTTAAAGTATTCACCTTCAGTGTTCTAGCACCCATACCCATTCCCAAATGATAGAAGCAGATAGTGGTAGAATGGGGATAATGCTGTTGAATTTAGACAATTAGAGAACATGGGTTTGAATTTTTACTTGACTGATTTACTACCTGTGTGACCTTGAATAAACCACCTAACCCTTATGGGTACCAATTTCCTCTTCAGTAAAATGAGAGCTTTAAACTAGGTGGCCACCAACGGGGCCTCCTACTCTAAATGTATCATTCTGTAATGCTCTAGAATGAAGGTATCAGAAAAATTCCTACAGCACTCAAGATCAACCTTGGGCACAATATATAACCTGTTGGGGCAGAAAGTTATAAGATGATAGAAACAAAAATATCATTTGAAATCCTCAAATGATATATTGAATCAAAAACTATAGTTGTGTTGCAAGGGAAGAAAGAATAATCATCAAATATGTAAATTAAATTTCTGTTTCGCCTTTCATTCTCAAGGTTAATTTGGGCTTATTTGAGTATCTTAGTGCTTGGAAGTATCGTTTTTGAACTGCATTTCATTTTGTTAAATACGAAACTTTGTGAAAAACAGAAATTGTTTCATTTCCTGAGGATTAAAATCATAGCAGAAGCCATTGCTTTTGAAATGTGTTAAAGAAATCATTAGACTTGGGAATAAGAAGATAAACAGAAGCATTATTCATAGATTTTAAAATTTGTCATTCCTTACTATCAATTTTACAGTTTTCCATGATCATGTCTATACAATGGCAAATGACCTGGTTAATTTAGCTCAACTAATCAATAAATCAAGCAGGGCAAGAAAATACCACTAGGTAAATGGTTAACTGAACACAATGTAGGCAGTACAGACATTCAAATGACTTTATTGTCCCCATTTCCAGCTGCATGTTTTGATCCTGACTACCTGAGGCAACATGGCATTGGTAAAGAAAGCTGAGAAAGAACTTCTTACTGTGAGATCTGATCATGTGCTGTGATCAGCAGTGGGATCTTTGGGGGGTCACAGCAAGGTCAGAACCCTCTGCCTCCAGATCATTAGTCAGAGACATATTCTTGGCCTTCAATTACAGTCAGTATGTTGATAGGGTGATGATCTGATCTTGGAAGTAGTGGCCAGGGTGTCATCTTCCATGGAAAATTGTTCTTTTATTACCATGGCACTTTATTGGTATTTTAGTCTTAGTGTGTGTGTATGTGTGTGCAAACATTATTTACTTATATAGATTGCCTTCAGCATTAGGAGTTCAAGGTAACTCTTTATTAAAATCTTGAATCTTCTTTGTTTAACTTTACGACTCTCTATGGGTGACTTGCCTATTCTCAAAATGAAAAGCACAAGTCAAAATAATGGTGAAGCCCCACAGTTGCCCAAAATTTGTGCTCTGGTTCTATTTTTTCCCCTTTGCTGGCCCAGTTGTCGGAGCAGGAATGATGGCTTTGTCATTTTTGAGAAGAACATGAAAACATTTTTTAAACACCCACCAACAACACAGTCTCAGACCTCTGTATCAACTACTTGCCTCATTTATACATAAATATTTTTGAGTTGCTGCTCAGGCAGCAATTAGTTCTGGTCCTGTAAATGTCAACTGTCAATGTATAAAGTGTGTATTGTATATCGTATGGATTTGTTTTAAATTGCAAAGGAAAGGCAGGGAGGTGAAGTGATTACCTCTCAGAACCTGTACAGTCAATTATACCTCTGCTCCAACTGATACTTTTCCTCTCTTGAAGTTGATTGGGCAGGCAGGGGAAAGGGAGAGGATTGGGAGGCTGAAAGCAATTTGAGCATTTCCTCATCCTTTATAGAAGGAATGATGACAGGCAAGAGTAATGAGTTAGGAGTTAGAACAAAGTTGTGTGACCCACTTCATAAGACCTGTTAGATTGTCCATATCCCCCAAAGGTAGTTGATAAATGTTAATTCAGTTGATGTTTGGCTTTTGCTGGAAAAATATTAAGTTGGGAGTGAGGTGACCTTGGTTGAAATGCTGATTGTTATTTACTAGCTGAGTGATTTTGGATAAGTCACTTATTCACTTCTGGGCTTTAGTTTCCTTCTTTTTAAAATGAGTTTTAATTATATCATCTTAAAGGGCTCTTCCAGCTCTAACATTCTATAGTCTTATCTTCTAGTCAAAGGAAAGGATAGGATAAAACATGGGTAAGATCAGGGAATTGATCATTGCATTTTCAGTATTCCTTTATTAAATGTTGATAGCAGTTTCCCTGATAATTAGAATGCCCATTCACCAAAGAAGCCATGTGTCACTTCTTGGTTCATTTTCATGAACCAACAAAGAAATGTGAGACCCTGCAAGAATAAATTTGTTGTGAGAACTAGATGCTTTATTTACAGTAACTTTGTTATTTACTAACCATGCCTATTGCCATGATCTTCACATGTAATGGGCACAGAAATAATATGTACATAAAGACCTCTTCTCTAAAGGCTGATGAGGAATCTTTAGAATACAGAAATATCTATGGTATCTAAACTGCAGATATTTTGATTATTTAATTCAGCATGCTAATTACCAAAACTCTATTTTGTTTCTTTATCATTTTAATAACAAACTTCCACATGAGTTTTCTGAAGTTATATAATCCAAATTGTCTCCCTCCTTTCTTCCCTCACACTCCTGGAGTTGGAAAGCAATTCAGTTTGTGTTATATATGTACTATCACACAAAACATATTTCCATATTATTCATTTTTGTAAGTGAATAATCTTACGACCAAAACCCCAAAATATATGTACAAATAAACAAGTGATAAATCATATGCTTTCATCTGCATTCTGACTCCAACAGTTCTTTTTCTGGAGGTGGATTCCATTCTTTTTCATAAGTCCCTCAGAACTGTGAGATTTGTCCTGGATCATTGTATTGCTATTAGTAGCAAAGTCTATCACATTTGATCGTTCCACAATATTTCTGTTATTGTGTACAATGTTTTCCTGGTTTTGCTAATTTCACTCTGCATCAGTTCACATAGTTCTTTTCTTTCCGGCTTTTTCTAAAATCATCCTTTCATCATTCTTTATAGCACAATAGTATTCCATCACCATCATATACTACAGTTTGTTCAACCATTCTCCAGTTGAGGGATATCCCTTTAGTTTCCATTCCTTTGCCACCTCAAAGAGAACATCTATAAATATTGTTGTACAAACAGGTCCTTACCCATTTTAAAAAATCTCTTTGGATTAGAGACCTAGTAGTGGTATTACTGGATCAAAGGGTATATATTCTTTTTATAGCCCTTTAGGTATAATTCCAAATTGCTCTCCAAAATAGTTGGATCAGTTCACAACTCCACCAGCAATGCATTAGTGTCCCAATTTTGCCCCATCCCCTCCAACATTTATCACTTTGCTATAATATTGGCCAATCTGCTATGTGTCAGGTGGTACCTCAGAGTTGTTTCGATTTGCATTTCTTTAATCAAGATAGATTTAGGCCATTTTGATTTCTTCATCTGAAAACTGCCTCTTTATATCCCTTGACCATTTATCAATTGGGGAATGACTTGGATTCTTATAAATTTGATTTAGCTCTTTATATATATAGGAAGTGAGATCTTTATCATATAACTGTTATTCATTGTTTCCCAGTTTGTTGCTTTCCTCCTAATATTGGTTGCATTCATTTTGCTTGTGAGAATCTTTTAACTTTAATGTAATAAAAATTATTCATTTCATATCTTGTAATGTTCTCTATCTTTTGTTTGGTCATAAATTTTCCCCTTCTCCATAGACCTAACAGGTCTATGTTCTCCTATCTGTGTTCTCCTAATTTACTTATATCACTCCTTATGTTTAAATCATATTCCCATTTTGACCTTATCGTGGTATAGAGTACGAGATATTGATCTAAACCTAATTTTTGCCATACTGTTTTCTGATTTTCCCAGGAGTTTTTGTCATATAGTAAGTTCTTATCCCGAAAGCTGAGATCTTTGGATTTATCAAACATTAGATTGCTGAGGTCATTTACCTCTAATCTATTCACTGATCCACCATTCTATTTCTTAGCCAGTGCCAAATTCTTTTGATGATCACTGCTTTATAGTACAGTTTAAGATCTGACACCAAAAAACTCTACTTTGGTTAGTATTTCTCCTGACTGTTAAAAACTTACAGATTAAATTAGGGGTGGAGGTAGAGATTGTAGTAAGTCATTTATAGATTTACAGGTAATAAGTGATAGTATTTGACTCTTCAGAGATCTAAACCTGTTGTTGTTCAATCATGTCCAATTCTTTGTGATCAGATTTGAGGTGTTCTGGGCAAAGATACTTGCAAGACCTGCTTATAAAGGTTATTGTGGGTCCCTGAGATGGGATGGGAGAGATGAGTAATAGGCTGGGATCAGGAGGGCCAGAGACAGGTTCCTCACAAGTCAAGGCAAAGTTAATTGGTCACAGCTATTGTTATGTAGAGATTTTGGTACAGGCTGAGGGATTAGGTAAGCTTTTCGCATATACAATGGATGGTAATGATTTATAAGATCAGTACTAAGGGTTTAGTTTACCTCATTGAATCTAGACAGAGTTTTCTATAGACTAATGAATCAATAAGTGAATATGTAACCATCTAACCCAGGTTCCCAGAGAATGCATACTTCAGTGGATTTTTGGAAGAACATTCAGTTTCTTCAGGTACAGCAGGGAGGGGTGGAGGAGGGGTTTGGGGTGGGTCTCAGGTGAGGAGTGCTACATTTCTGACTTTAGTTGAGCTATGCCTTCCTCCAGAGCTTTGCTCTTGGGGGCCTTTTCAGGCTTTGCCTTCATGTGCCCTACAGATACTGGAGTGATTCACCATTTCCTTCTCCAGTTCATTTAAGAGATGAGGAAACGGAGGCAAACAGAATTAAGTAACTTGACCAAGGTCACATAGATAGTAAGTAACTGAGGCCAGATTTGAATTTAGGTAGATGTGTCTTCCCAACTCCAGGCCCAGTGCTCTATCCAGTATGCCAGCTAGCTGCCCCATATTTAAACCTATTTGTCAATAAAACCCAGTTTCATTCTTATCTAACTGTTACATCTCTTGGCTTTTGGCACAATTTTGATCTTCCATCCATTTCAATTTAGATTTGTTTGAAAAACGACTTTTTTTTTAAAGATGGTGAGTAAATCTGTGAGAGACAATTCCATACCTTTTTACTACCCATCTTCATTATACATATATACATGAATAAATATAACATACATGTGCATATGTATACATATATATGTATATATATGTGCGTGTATATATA
>NC_058136.1:10566035-10583301 GCF_016433145.1 Gracilinanus agilis | reverse complement strand
TATATATATATATATATATATATACCCACATGAGGATATGGTATTGAAGTCTAAAAAGTCAATAGCACTATGGAGAAGAGAATGAAGGTTGGCAGGCCTGGGCCTCTGGAAAAAATGGGGGCCCCATGAATAATATGCTTAGGAGAGAAGGGGAATGATATAAAAAAGGGGTGTTTTATGGTTAGACTATAGTTGAGACATGGCACTGAAGTCAGGAATAAGGAAGGTTAATATGACTGTCATGTGGAGAATGGATTAGAAAGGAAATGATAGAGAATAAATATAGGAAAAACTCTTAGCAGGCTGTGAACTTTCAGATTTTGAGTCTGGGTGACTCACTAAATGATGGCACCTTTGATAGAAAAAGAGAGCTCAGAAAGAGAGATGTGTTTGAAGATTCTCAATGTAATTTATAATTTAAGACATACTGCTGAATGACTTTCAGGGTATATGGAAGGAGTTCACTGACAGAGCTATAGGACACTGGGTCCAATGGAAGAGAATTGGATATATGATAGGAATATGGTCTTATTGAATATATGTTTGAAAATTCTGGAACACCACTAGAGCTGATGTTTTTGTTTTCCATAGTGACTCTAGATTCAACAGTACTACTTTTGCAGTGCCACAATTGTCTATGTCATATTGTGGAAACAGAAGTTGAACAATCAGCTTAAGTTCTTGGGGAAAAAAAGCAAGAGTATTATTTCATTGAATGTGTCCCCCATAATGAACTGAATTCAGTGGTAGCAATAGCATTTCTGATTGCACCATGTAAAATAGACATCTGATTTTAAACGATGTGGGAAGGTTTTTGATCTGGATGAAAAATGGACGATTGTTCTTTCCCATTTCTCATCATCTAGCCTGACATTATGCAGTTAAAAATGACTTAAAATCACCATGTAAATTTGGTTGAGGCCATTTCCTAACACAGATCCTGAACAATGGAATAATATCTAGTTTATTTTCTCTAGGGTATGGTATCTCAGTTTATGAAGGTACTTGTACTTCATAAATCATTCTCAGGAGCAAAAAGAAAAAAATGGAAAATCCATTTTCCTTCGACCCCTTGGGTCTTTATTTAATTTTTAATGAAATAGAGAAGATACATCATCAATGGCAACAATAAAATAGTTTCACCATCCAGATTTATAAAAAAAAAGGCTTTGTGGGAAAACCAAAGGCTTTCCAACTGTAATGGATTTTTAAAAGGGGAGGATGGAAAAGACGAATGCATGGCAATGACTTATTTAAACTCTGGGAGTTTCTGTTGCTAATGAAATGATATAGAAGAAGACAAAGTTCAACAACATGTTATACTATCACGTAATGCTACCAATATTGACATGTAAAAGATCAACGATACTGGAGAATTTTAGAAGACAAATTATTCTCCCACAGCACAAAGTTGTCAGCTGGCTACCAGGTTTTCTAGGGAAAATGCTCTCTATTAGTAGTTCTTGAGAAATGTTTTCTGCCATTAGGATACACACACACACACACACACACACACACATATACATCCTGACAAACTTAGCAAAAATTACTTATCTGATAAAAAACATACATAAAGTATGGAAGAAAACGTGTTTGGAGACACATGATATTTTTCTTGACCTTGTTACAAAATGTCTCTCCAACTCTCACCTACTACCAGTTCTTTTCAGGAGTTAGATGTAAGTCACTGGACACTTAGAATTCAAGGCTGATAGTGTCTTTTGTTTTTCATGTTTGAAGTCTAGTTCAGGTTCCCATTTTCCCTTATCTACCTTAATTATCTACCTTAAATCTGTCTTTTTGCAATTCCTAGCAATTGCTTGTAGTTCAGTCCTCTAGGGTCAAGTGGAACAAATTTAATTCCTCTTTGATGAGATACCCCTTTAAACATTTAAGGTCACCTACCATTCCTTTGCTCCCTCTCCAAAACACATATATTCTCTTCTCCTAGCTTAGCATTTCAAGTTCTTGCAAATGATCATTATATGCTGTGAACTCAGAACCCTTCACCATCCTGGTAACCCTTTTCTCGATGCTTTACAGCTTAACCATCTCTTTCCTAAAATGTGGTGCCTAGAACATTCATCACTTCGATGTTTGATCTGCTTAAAAGAGGGTGGATGGGTCCCTTAATAAAGCCTTGAAAAATAGTGTTAAATAAAATCTACTGCAAAAATTTTTTCAACCCAACAAATACATGTAGTCCCCTAAGCACCTTTACTTCCCTATAATTTTACCTTCCATTTCATCTGATATTAAAAAAAAGACAGCTAACTACTTGTAAAGAGCATTTCATGACTGTGTCAACAGAAAGCCAATTAATCTGAGTTTCTTATTACCAAATATGAAATTTTCCTTACTCCAAGAACATAATATTATACCAATTCATTTGTTGTTATTTTTATTTAATTTAATACGTTTTACATGCTGCTACAATTTTTAATAGTTATTTTCTGACATTTTACATTCCATGTTCTTTCCTTTTCTCTCACCCCTCCCTCCCACTAAGACAACAAGTAATATGATATAGGTTGTACATGCATTATTATACAATACACATTTCCATGTTCATCATGTTGTAAAAGAAGACACATATGGTTTAAACTAGAGAAAAATTCATCGAGGAAATAAAGTGAAGAATGGTATGCTTCAATCTGCTTTCAGACACCATTAGTTTCTTCTATGGTGGCATATAGCCTTTTTCATCATGAATCCCTTGGAACTGTCCTAGAGCACTGATGGCAAACCTTTTAGAGACTGTGTGCCCTGCTCCACCCCAGACCACATGCCACCGCACCCCCACCTCCAACCTTACTCCAGTCAAGGGAGGGAGGACATGCTCATTGGGCTGCTGGGCAGAGGGGCAGGTCGTGTGAGAAATGTCCTCAGGTACAGTGGAGAGGGGAAGGGAAGCAGCTCAGCTGGAGTATTTCTGGCTTTCTAATAATGAAATCTGGCAGGTGACTATGCGTGTGCCCACAGTCTATAGGTTCTCCACCATAGTCCTAGATTATTGCATTGCTGATGATAGATACAAATTAATTTCTAAAATATTAACTTTGAAATATAAACATAGCTGCCTATATTGATTCTTCTGATAAAATACTATCAGGTTCTATTGTTGAATTTTTTTATGAAATGGAGGATGGTTTGACACTTTTATCCACATTCACCGTTGCTGCTGGATTTAGGTTAGGGTGGGAATCTATAGATTTAGCTGTGAAATAGAAAGGAGATAACTGGTTCTTCTGAGATCAGATATGTGACCCTGGTCTAGGGCTAATCACTAGTAAAAACAAAAAGTGAAGAGTTTAACTCCACTACAAATCCCTTGATAACACACCTTGATTGTTTTACTTAATATGGACACATCTAAGGGCAGAGGGATTGATTATAACTATAGAATTTAAGTGTGTACCTCTTTGCTCTACAGCTAGATAACTCCCAGAATACACAGCATATCTCTCTAGACCTTTAGTTTCCTTGGAAGTTTATGAATCATGTGGTAAAGCACCTACGTGCATATAACATGGTTAAATTAAGTATGCCCAGGTATTATGACATACCCTGGGGAAAGCATTACCTTTTCTCCTTCTACTTCTCTGGAGAGGAGGGCATTGAGGTCATGCTTGTCCCCTGCTGGCACACTTGGTCCATGCTCTATGTGTGCCCATGTTGGAAAGATGGATGTTGTGAAAGAATTAAGTACAAAAATGGTACAAGAGAGGTACCATCTTCTCAGAATCTTCCCTTTTCCCCTTCTTTACCCAAACCCAAATTAACCAAAGGCATCACACATATTACCCATGTATGATATCCCTGTGCCTGTCAAATTCTGCTGCTTCATTTATATTTATAAACTGTGGTTTTAGAATTATCTACCATGAAGAGATAATTGTGTCTTTAAGTCTTTTCTGACGCAGAATAAAGAGATCTAGAACTTTAAAAGACTTTACCAACTGAAATCTATTTTTGACTAAAAACCACCAATTCATCTTTAGATTTTTCCATATATTACCCTGACCTAGGCTTGCTACTCCAAAACACAATGACTCCTGCTTAAACTAAGAAATATATCACTCGATTTACTATAGAAAGATAAAACTTGATCTGTATGGGGGAAATTAATTGTAATTGTAGACCACTAAAAGATCTTATGTTTTGCTAAATCGTTTTTTATTGATATAGAGACGATTTCAAAGAATCCAAGGTTCATAGATTTGGAACTGGAAAGCACTTTAGAGGTTACCTATTACAACAACATTGTTTTATAGATGAGGACCCTGAGATCCACAAAAAGGAAGTTACTTACCCATGTTGACACTCTTAGCAGTTGAATGTGCTTTGAGTCAAAATGGCATACTCTTTTGTGAGGAGCAAAGATCCCACATGTCTATCTATTTTTTTGTCTCATCTATATTTCTACCTAGTAATCTAATTAGATTGTGATATATGCATAGGCATATGTATATGTGCCCATGTAGGTATATATGTGTATATGTGTCTACTTACATATATTTATATAGACATTTATGTGGGTACATATATTTATTGGCAATTCATATATATGTAAGAACTTCAGAGTTGGAAGGGACCTCAATGGCCTTTAATCTAACTCATACTAGGACAAGAATTGACTTTCCGGCAAATTGTCATCCTGTCTTTGCTTGATGACCTTGAGTGATGGGGTACCTGTTAAATTCAGTCTTTATTTTCTCTTTGGGATAGCTTTAAGTGTTAGAAGATTTTCCCAGGCATTAGAGATAAATTTGCATCTGCCCAGAATCTTCAATATTCTCAACCATATTCTTTTAGGATCCTCTTATATCTTAGTTGCATACAAAGACATCTTCAAGGAATAGTAAGAGCAGAAAGTAGAAAAGGAAGTTGACTAATTGTGGTGCTAGAACCAGGCATAAGATGTGGACAATTTGAATGTTGCTCTGATATTCAGAAAATAATAAAAAATCTAAGGGAAGGGCTCCAAAACATTGCATTTATAGACACTGTTTGAAAGGTTTATAGGAGGACATGGACAGGAATCACTCAGGATGAGAAGGTATGAATGAGCTATGCACTGAGAGATGGTATCCACATAGGTGAGATCATGGTGCCTAGGAAGCACTTTTCTACCTTCTAGATATTTTAATAGCTCTACAACCTACAAAAACATCCAAGCAAAAGATCCATAGGATATTCAGTGATATTCATTAAAATGAAAAGTAATCAACCAGCAAGCATCTATTAAATATGTATCAGTTACTGTGTAAAAATAAATGCTAAAAAAGTTCCTGCCCTTAAAGAGCTTAAATTGAGGCATATGTGTATATATAGACATGTATGTGTTTGTGTGTGCTTATGTGTGTACAGTACAAATACAGGCAAAGAAAATTCAAAGTAACCTTGGAGGAGATGTGCTATTAGCCAGTGATGGCAGGGAAACAAAAAATCCTTAAATAGAAGGCAGTGAAGAGTAGTCTTGAAGCAAGCCAAGTATTACTAGATTTGGAGGTGAGAAAAAACAAATCATTTTATGTATGAAGAATCCCTAATGTGAAGACATAAATGAGATATGGAGAGTTGTGAGAGAGAAGCATCACTAAGGTATGGTTGAATCATAGAATATATGGAGGTTAGTAATGTGTAATGTGGCTCTAAAGATAGTATGGGACCAAGTCAGAAAGAGCTTTAGATGACAGAGAAGTTCATATTTGATCACTAGTGAGAATTGACCTCATCATGTCAACACTTAGAGAAAATGGATTAGATAGAAGAGAGACAGAAGAGAGACCTAAGGCAAGGCGATCGATAAGAAAGTTATTGCAATAATCCAGGTGAGAGGTGATGAGAACCTGAACTAAGGAGGTGGCTATGTGCATGGAGAGAAGGGGAAAGATATGAAAGATATTGCTGAAATAGAAATAGAAAGAAAATCTGGAAACTCATTGAGTACCTGGGGTGAGTGAGTCCTATGAGTTGATAAGGATGCCAAAGTTATGACTTGATGACAGGAATGATGGTGATGCCCTTAACAAAAATGGGACTTTGGAATGGGGAGTAGATTTTAGGACAAAAGAGAATACTTTTTGTTTTGGACAGGACAAATATTTTGAAATGCTCAATAGGCAGTTGGAGATGTGGGACTACAGCTCAAGGGATTCATTAGGGCTGACTACATAGATCTGGGAGTCATCTGTATTGAAATGAAAACTGAATCTATGGGAACCAGTGAAGACTTATTTTGGGATATAATATTACTTAAATACTTTCCAGTTAAATCAGTTTTCCAAGTAAGGTCAAATACAAGAAGGGATTGAGTATAAGACAAAGCACATTTCATTTTACTTGGATGTCATACATTTGCAATATTATATAGCAGTGATGGTGAACCTTTTAAAGCCACAGTGCCAGGTCCCGCCCCCATTCCACCCCCCAGACCGAGTGCTGTGCCCCTCTCTGCCACTGAGTGCCAGGGGGTTTGGCCCCCTTCCCCCACACAGGGGAGGGAAATAGCTCTCCCATTGGGCTGCTGAGCAGAGGGCTGCTGAAGTGAGGAATGTCCTCAGCAAGGATAGAGAAGGGGAGGGGAATGGCTCAGGCACTCTGCTCCCCTCTAGTTGTACTGCCAGTGAGCCGCCCCCCTTACTCACTGTGCACTCCCATTGGGCTGCTGGGCAGAAGAGTGGGGGATATGAAAAAATGTCATCAGGCATGGTGGAGAGGGGGAGGGGAGCAGCTCTGCCCGAGTCCCTCTGCCTTTTTAATAAGAAATTCCTGGGGGGAGGGCATGCCCACAGAGAGCACTCTGTGTACCATCTTTGGCACCCATTCCATAGGTTCACCATCACTGTTATATAGGCTTTCAAGAGTTTTTTATTTTAAAAATCATTTTCTGTTTGAGATATTTTAATTAAAGCACAATGAAACTATGATCTATTTTTAAAGATTTTGTGAGTAGAAAAAGATCATGAAACTTTGGTTTACCTGCCCTCAGCTTCTCCCCATGATCTAGGCTACTTATTAGTTTAATCATTCCATTTTTCCATCTCTGAATCCCACAGTTACCCCACTCTGGTTCTTGTTCTTTCATCAATTCCCAGCACCCACATAGATCATAACCCATCTGTAATTTGCTACCCCTCCCCACCTCAGGACCGTTGTTCTTGTAATTAATGTACCAGTTAGAGCTCTCTAGCCTAGCCCATTTAGTTACTTGGCCCTCCCAACTGCTGCAAATCCTCCTTCCAAAGGCTCCACACATATCTCCTCTTCTAGAATACCATTTGTGATTCACCCAAACTAACTTCATCCATCATGCCATGCACAATGGAAAGGAGAGGATTGTATCTCTCTTTCTCTTTGTTCTCTGTCACTTTTCCTCCATATCTACATATGCATACATATCTTCATGCAAATGCATGGATATACATATATGTCAACACACATATGTTTATATATGTATTTGTACACATGCATATATAGGTGCATATATGCATGCACTACTTATGAATTCATCAGTGGAGGAACTCTTGATTGGAAAGTCCTCCTCATGTATGTGTGTATGTATACATCAATAATTCCTCCTGCAACTTATGATCTTTGAGATTTGCCTAGAGTTAAGTGCCTTACCCATGGTCACATAGCAAGAATTTGCTAGAAGCAGAGCCTAAATCTTCCTTACTACATCAAATAGATCCTCTAGCCAGATATACATATGTGCATATGGACATATATGTAGATAATCATACAAGTGCATATATTTCTAAACTCTATGCATTTATCACTTCATTGTAGATCTACAATTTTGTTAGTTTAGGAACACCTTCCACCAATTCAGGTCCCAACACATCTTTACCTTAGACTTAGGGAATTAAAAAGTTGTTGAAGTTAAGTGATTCCTTTTCTTTCCTGTCTTCCCTCCTCTACTCTCCCTTCTCTTCTTTCCTTTGTGTGTATTGCACACATATAGACAAACCCACAAATACATACATATGTATGTGTGTATATAGGTGTGTATATACATACATATGCATGTGTGTGTGTGTGTGTGTGTGTGTATTCCAATCCCTCATTCTGCCCTGGAGATTATTCTGGGTTATTGACAGCCATGCCAGTGGTGCACAAGCTCTATTAAGTTCCTCTGAGCTAGAAGGGCTTCAGGTCCGAGCCCAGTGACAATATGTTTGTCCAAAAGTCTTATAAACTTTTTTTCAACACAAGAAATAATGAAGACCATCTACAAGGGCGTGGTAGTGGCTGCTGCCACCTTTGTTGGAGAATAGACCGACATGTGAAGCATTGAAATCAGTATATTTATGTTTCTATAAACACGTGTAGCATTTTTATCATGTTTGATTTTGTTTCTTAATGTGTAGCTTCCTCATTTCCCCAAGTAGACTGTGAGCTCTCCAGGGAGAAAGACTTCTTTTATTTTCTTGAGTTTTACTCCTGTTATAATGCTTAACATAGCGATTTCTAGAGAACGATGTTTCAACAAACATTGTTGCCTAACAAATGGGCTTTGTATTATATATGGCAGTCAGGGGAGGGGTGGTGGGTAGGTGGTGGTAAACTCTAACTGATTTATTTTACTAATATTCTGATGTACAAATAATTACATTGGTTATTGCTAGAGGTAATAAAGCTCAAGGCAGAATCCAAGTAATTAGAATGCTCAATTATTTGGATTTTCCCCTCTTGTATTCACCTTTTGGGAAGCCATATATACACATAAGCATATACAAATAGATGCATGGATATTTACATATATCTATATGTATGCGCACATATGTGTTATCAGGGATTTAGTCACAAAATCAACTCACAAGCCTTGCTAGGACTCAATACACAGTCATTTCAGCTCCACCTTTTACATTTGTATCTATAGACCTAGACAGAGATCATTGATCTTCAGAATGATGACTTAAAGGGTACTTACAGGAGCTTCAGTCATTAAAAAAGATTCAGCTCTGTTTTTTCTGGAGTGGCCTTACCAAGGTAAGAGGCAGACAAAAGAAAGAAAGAAAGAATAAGAAAGAAGGAAAGAAAGGAAGGAAGGAAGGAAGGAAAAGAAAGAAAGAAAAAAGAAACAAAGAAACAGAAAGAAAGAAAAAAAGAAAGAGAAAGAAACAAAGAAGCAAAGAAATTTTCAACTGCAAAGAAAAAGATTGTATTCATCCCATTAAATCATAGTTTTTCATTTCCCTAGCACTCTGGTTCCTGAATACAATATTCAAGTGTTAAAAATAATTATAATATTTCCCATTTATGAAGAAATTAGTTTGGGGCAGCTAGGTGGCATAGTAGTCAGATTTCAGGATATAGAGTCAGGAAGAATTGAATTTAAATTATGCTTCAAACACTAGCTATCTGACCCTGGGCAACTCACTTCGCCTCCCTCTGCCTCAGTTTCATCATCTGTAATTTGGGCTTATATAGTACCTACCTAACATGGTTGTTGTGAGAATCATAAAAAAAGTCACACGTATAAAGTTCTTTGCAAACCTTCAAGCACAATTTAAATTCTAACTATGATTAAAATGGTCATGATATCAAGTGACTGAGTTTGAGTTAGATAGGAATAGTTCTTTTCAAGAATATTAAGGTTTCTATATCATCTTTCCCAAGTGATCTGTACAGCCAAGAAAGACTGGGTATTGAACTCCACCCACACCTATCCACACATACCACTTAAGTCAAGTGCATGCTCCCCACAAGGACACTTAACTTTCATTTGAGAAATTTGTGGATTGAGTTCTACACCTAGAGAGGAAAAGGGAAGCCAAAGTCCTTAGGAATGCTTAAATGAGATAGATAACCCTGTGGAATTGTATGTCGGCTAAGGGGGGTTAGCGGGGTTTGGGGGAGAGGGAAAGAACACAAAATATGTAACTAGAGGAAAATATTCAAAATTAAAATTTAAAAAATTAAAAAAAAAATTAAATGAGATAGGCCATAGAAAAGAGTACTTACTAGGCTTTATTCATGTCTTTCCTTTTCTGTTTAATATGCACTTGTGTGGCCTTTGGTCAGACACTGCCCTTCCTTGTCCTCATTTCCCCCATCTTTGAAGTGAAAAAGACCTCAAAGCTAGATGAGCTGAAAGGTTGCTTCCAGCTTGAAATTTATGTTCTCTTGGAAGTTATTTTCACCATTGAAAACATAAATGTCAGAACTCTTTTCTTTCATGTTGGTTTCCTAATGATAGCATCTGGTTTTTGTTTTTCATGATTTCTATTACTTTTTATGTTTGTTGAATTTACAGTGGATTACAATAGTTAGTGTGGGGCTTCTGATGCCTTAGGGCAAACACGTGCAAATCTTCCCAACTGAAGCAGTTCTTATTGGCTGGATAAGTTCCAGAGCCAGTATCTCACTCAATAGCAGGATGCATGATTTTAATAACTTGATCCTTTCTTGATTTGGAATCAGATAGTATCATCTGGGAACATTACATTTGTGTAGATACATTCCCAAATGGCAGCATGATGTGTGTGTGTGTGCGTGTGTGCGCGTGTGTGTGTGTGTGTGTGTGTGTGTGTATGTGTAAACCCTTACCCTCTCTCTTAGAACCAATACTAAGTATAGATTCCAAAGCAGAAGAGCAGTAAGAACGAGGAAATGGTGGTTACAGGACTTTTCTAGGGCCACACAGTTAGGAAGCATCTGAGGCCAAATTTGAACTCTGTCTCTAGACCTGGCTCTCTATCCACTGAGCCACCCAGCTGCTCTACATGAGTTATTTTTAGGATTTTTTTTGACAAGCTTCCATAGACTTAGGATAGAGTATTACTCTGGGACCTCTAGCTCTTAAAAAGGAAACCATCAAGTAACCCAATTCAGACATGGCAAGAATATGCTGGAACCAAGTCTTACAATTATTAAATTTTCATTGTGAGTATTTATCCTTCAGAAATCAGCAAATGCTACAAATCAGGGCCTTGATTTATTGTTTTATTGATTGTCTCTAGACTTAAGAAAGTGATGGAGGATAATATTAATAATGCAGATTAAAATGAAACCCGAGATGTGCATAGTATTCTACCCTACTGCCCCTTCTCCCAGGCTCAGTTGTCAAAACACTTTCCAGAATAGTATTGGAGGCAAGAGAGGATGGAAAAGTCTTCTTTAGAAGGTGATATTTGAGTCGAATCTAGAAGGAAGTATGGGATTTTATGAGATGGATAGAGAACATTTCAGTCATGGGGGATGGCCAGTGCAAAGACACAAGAGGTGGAATGGCATGTTCGAGAAATGGCAAATAGGCCAATGTGGCAGGGTTACATGTAGAGTTTGTGGAAGGTAAGAAAATGTAAGAAGATTGAAAGGGTGGGGAGAAGCCAATTTATAGAGCATTGTTAATGCTGAACGGAGGAGTTTATATTTTGTCTTGGAGATGCTAGGAAGGGACTGCAGTTTAGAGGAGAGAATGGCATGGTCAGACCCACACTTTAGGAACATCCCTATGGCAGACACAGCCTTAGGAAAGCAGTCATATTTTTTCTCTGTCTTGTTTTATCCACCTTTTAATGTAATTGCTAAATTATTGTGTTATAATCTAATTAAATAAATGTTTAATCAGTTTCACAATTAATTATACATTAAAAGCGTTCTCATAAATCTATATATCACACTACATAATTTATAAGCAAGAATCGGGAAATCTTTTACTGCAGAAAGACTCTATTGCATGGAAATAGAGAGAGTCTTTTAGACTGGACCAGCTCCTCTGCTCTCATCTCCCTTTGTGTACAGGCTGATTGTGTGACTGAGTGAATGATGGACTATGACAGACAGAAGATAGATGCTTCTAGCTAGTTCTTCAGTATTCTCTGTATTTTCTTGCTGGTCTTTCCTGTTACAGAATATCATATTATGCTACACTACCCCATATACTTTGGTAATTGGATGCATCTGTGATCGTGGAGGCGAGATCCTCTTCTCCTCCACCAGGGCCCATTGCAAGCCATTCACATTTTTTCTGGATTAAATTTTAAAACACACATCTAAAGGGTAGCCAGGTGGTTCAGTGGATGGAGAGCCAGGCCTAGAGATGGGATATCCTAGGTTCAAATCTACTTCCTGGCTGTGTGACCCTGGGCAAGTCACTTAACCTTCGCTGCCTAGCCCGGTGATGGCAAACCTATGACACGCATGTCAGCACTGACACACGTAGCCATTTTCGATGACACGTGGCTGCATACAGAGAAGTATGGGGCTGCATGCCGAGGATGAAACATTTGCTGTAGTGTCATGTAGACACTCTGTGCACTATAGATGACAATTCTACCTATATTAATTTACCTATTTTGGTTTATTAAATAGTTATATATTACAATTATGCATTTTTGTTAAACTATAAATATCACGAAATTGTTTTTTTTCTCGAAATGACACACCACCCGAGTTATGCTCGTTTTTTTTTTGGCGAATTTTGACACACCGAGCTCAAAAGGTTGTCCCTCACTGGCCTAGCCCTTACCCTCTTATGCCTTGGAACCAAAACTTAGTATTGATTCTAAGTTGGAAGGTAAGGGTTTAAAGAAACACATTCACACATCCATTCACATTTATTAAGCACATATTGTGTGCCAAATGTTGTGTTGGGACCTGGGGATATAGAGACCAACAATGAAACAGTCCCTGCCTTCCCTTAGGGGACTTACATTCTATTGCTAAAGGTATCGTGTACATAGACTAAGAACTACCAAATCACTAATTCAATACAAAATTATTTTTGAGGATTAGGGATGACACTAGCATTTTTGACAAATCTAGATAAACAGAAAGTGGCTCTTGATGTGAGAACTAAAGGAAACTAAGGAAAATACACAGTGGAAGTTAAACAAAGTAGTATATTCCAGACAGGGAGGTCATCCCATGCAAAAGACCCAGCGATAAGACATGGGGAACAATAAGTAGGCTGGTTTGGCTTCAGTGTAGAATGTGTGAATGAAAGTAATATTAAACTGGAAGCAGATTCTGAAGGTCTCTAAATGCCATCACAGTTGGTATTTTATCATAGAAGCAATTGGGTGATAATGGACTTTCTTAAGCAGGGGAGTGATATGGCCAGACCTATGTTTTAGAATTTAGCAATAGTATGAAGAACATTTTGGAGATAGGGAGATACACTGCTATGGTAGTCCCAATGAGAGGTGATGAGGCCTTGGATTAGGGTGGTGGTTCTCCGAGCAGAGATGGGGCCAGATACAAAGAGGTGTTGTGTAGGTAGAATTTGCGAGATTTGGAAATTGACTGGTTTGGGGGGAGCAAATGAGAGTGAAGTCGAGAATGACTTAGAGGTTAAAAGCTCAAGTGACAGGAAGAATGTTAATGTACCAAAGTTCAAAAGAGGGGGTGTTTGGGGAGAAACAATATGAGCTTTGTTTTTGGACATAAAACCATAGGATTATGTATCATCGAGTCCCCAGAAGGGACCTTCAAGGTCATTGAGCCCAGCCCCTCATTTTATAGATAAGGAAATTGAGGCACAGTGGGGAAGTGAATTGTATAGGCTTATTTATAGGTTTAATTGTATAGGTTTGTCAGAGGCAAGATTTGAACCCTGATCTTCTGAATCTAGAGCAAGAGCTCTTCTTGCTGTACTGTGACTTATTGAGTTTGAAATATCTATGGAGCATCCAGTTGGAATTGCAATAATCTGTGATTGGAACTTACATGAAAGACTTAGTCCTGGATATCTGAATGTGTAAGTCCAGGAATTATATATGCATGGAAGTACAAATTTAACCCAAGGATTTGATGACATGGCAGAAAGATGACATAGGGAGGAAAGGGGATCTAGTACAGTTCCCTGAAAGAATTGTTGATAATCCTTTGTGACTTTTCCCATGTCATCCCATACATCATAGGTTCCACCCCTATTTCTGAGGACCTTCCTCTAGATCTCTTTGACATTGCTTAGGAAGTCTGTAGACATTTTACATTTTAACCCTTACTTTCTGTCTTATTAACAACCCTTAAGACAGAAGAGCAAGGGCTAGGCAATCATGGTTAAGTGACTTGACCAGAGTCACCCAGCTAGGAATGTCTGATCAGATCCGAACCTAGTTCCCCAACTCCAGGCCTGGTGTCTTATCCACTATGCTTTCTAGCTGCCCCACGGAAAACTATAGACCTTTAGGAATAAGAACTAAGCCTGTTATTTCAATGGTATATAGGGAACTCTTGAATGAGTAAACACTCTAATTAGAATCTTAGAACACTGAGAAGTTAAGCAACTTACTCAGGATCACACAGGAGCTTTGAGTCAGAGGTGGGGCTTGAATCCACCAGGTCCTCCTGGCTCCAGAGCCAACTTTCTATCCACTCTGCCACACAGTGTGTCTATTTATTAACCTAGAAACTAAGAAATAATATTGTATTTAAAGCACATGTGTTTATTGTCTTTTCTTCTTGTAAATCAAATAGTTCAGGTACTAGAGGGATTGCCTTGTTTCTGGTGTGCACCTATTTCTTCTGGCTATGATAGCCCTGCCTCTGATAAGAGACTTCTCAAGGTGCCTTCCAGCCTGGGGATTTTAGGATCTAGAGCAGTGAAGTGGGGCTGACATCTGTTTTTACACGGAGTGATAGGTACAAAGATAGCTACCTAGTCACATTTCCTTCACATGGTTCTTTCTCAACATTGAGAATGACAGATGACAAATATATGCCTTTACGGTCTTACTTATAAAGTCATATCAGTAGATTCACATTGACTCCCTTTATGAAAAGAGACAAAGTGGATAAAAATAACCCAGTATTATAACCAAAAAAGTGTTTAGAGAATGCTGGTAAAGCATACGGTCAACTGGAGGTGAACTAGGCCTATATTCTGGGTGGAAATTCAGAAGCAACCAATGTTTGCTTTCTTTAAAATGACTCCAAGTCTTTCAATCCCCTTGCCAAGCAACAACAGTGGCAACCAAGGTGTTCCCAATTTAGGTAGAATGTAGCTGATGATTACAAAAAGTACTATCTTGGGAAATTAAGTTAAAAGCTCCAGTATCACTGGGCCACAAAGGACTCTTCAAATATAAAATGTTTATTTTGTTTTTCCTATTGTATAGTAATTTCAAAAGTGAAACTCTTAACATAGATCTTTACTAAATGATTAGTATCCATTGTAGCAAAAAAAAAATTGCATAGGGAGCATAATAGGAATAAATAAGAATCATATTTAAATATGCACAGTCCAAAACATCCCTCAATAGACTTTTGTTTCTTTGTTTTTGAAAATTAGAATACATTTTCCCATACACACAAAGCTATGACATGGCATTTCACCCTTAGACACTTTTCTTCACCCGTAATTAATACTAGACTGAGTTCTAAGTATTTTAGATCAAGAGAACCTTCAATGCAGGAGGGAAGAGGAGGAAGAGTCAGAAGAAAAGTATTTTCTCTTCATTATCAGGGTTCAAGATCGAGCCTAGATAAAATATTTGAAAAGGTATAACTAGGGTTTGGTTCCTGCTATCTTGTTTTCTTTGCTTTCTCTAAAGGTACTCAGTGTTGTCATCCTGCCCTAAGGCATCTACAGAAGTACTGAACTCATTAGTCCAAAGTTGTTGCTATCTTCTCTCCCATTTAAATTTCCATTACAACGTTGAAAAAACATTTAACAAAATTTCTATAACTTTTGAGAGAATAGTAATCTAATTGGACAGCATCTCTCAAATGCCTCTCCTCTTACATGGCTGTCACTCTGGTCATGCCTGGACTGCTGCAATAACCTACTGGTGGATCTGCCTGATTCAAGTCTCCTCCATTCAGCCACCAAAGTGATTTTCCTAAAGAGGTCTAACCATGGCATGCCCTTACTTGATAAACTCCAGTGACTTCCTATCACTTCTAGGACCAAATACAAAATCCTGTTTGACAATCAAAGCCCCTTATAACCTAACAACCTCCTCCCTTTCCAGTGTATCTTGCTTCTCAACGTATACTCTTAATTAAATATCATTGGCCTCCTGGATCTTTTTCAATTAAGTCATTACTTTTGTCAACTCTTAGCATTTTCCCTATCTCCCATGACTAGAATGTTCTTCCTCCTCATCTCCACCTTTTGACTTCTCTAGTTTCTATAAAGTCTCATCTAAAATCCCATTTCTATATGAAATCTTTTCTAATGCCTTCCTTCTATTAATGTTTTCCCATTTATCTAGTATATAACATATTCATACCTATCTACATATTATCTTTTCCATTAGATTGTGATCTCCTTGAGGACAGGAACTGTCTTTTGCCTTCTTTTGTATCCATAGCACTTAGCCTAGTGTCATGGCTTATTAAGTCCTGGAACATAGTGAGTGCTTCATAAATTTTGATTGATTGGAATGATTTACAATAATTTTTAAGGATTGATGGCTCCTTAATCTTCTTGGAAGTGTTTAGCAGGCCTATCATTCCAATTTATTGAGATGTCATATAATTTTCTAACTATCCTTCCCAGTCTGGGGCCATCTTCACATCTTATACCACATAGGGCCAAGGACAATTCTTTGAACTATTGCACTGGATATATTGTGGGAGTGGTCCATTTACAAATCCATGTATCTGTGTTAGCTGGCTCACATTTCTCCATCTTTATAAGAATATCTTGAGAGATCTTGTCAAATGCTTTTCTGAAATCCAGTAATATATACTAATAGCATTATCCTGATCTACTAGACCAATCAATGTTTCATTCCAAATAAAAAATTTGAGAGAGGGGACAACTTTAGTTTGGCTTAACAAATCTAGTAAAAATATTCAAGTTAACTGCCTACTATGTGCAAGTTACTTTAGCACATGCTAGGGATATAGTGGGGAAAAACCCAGACTCTACCTTCAAGGAGTTCACTTTGTACTGTTCTTTGTTAAGTCAAGCTGGTTCTAAAAAAACACTTCTTCATTTTTAGATAATTGCATTGCCTTGCTTCAATGATATGTTTTAGAATTTTACTTGGGATTAAAATTAAGCTCACTGACTTAAAGTTTATACATTCTATTCTCCTTTTTTATTCTTGTGATAATTAAAATATTAGACCATCATCAGTCCTACAGTAACTTTTCTATTTCCCATTTTCTTTCAATGATGGCCATTAGTGATCCAGCAATCAAATTTAGGGTTCTCTACCCAGAGATGTGCTTTGTTTGGGACAATCAGACTGGCTATAAATTCATATCACCAAACCTGTTCATTTTCTTTCATTTTTGAATCTGTCTGAAGTGTGTGTGTGTGTGTGTGTGTGTGTGTGTGTGTGTGTGTGTGTGTGTT